>NW_006912449.1:0-12918 GCF_000523435.1 Bipolaris zeicola 26-R-13 | reverse complement strand
AGACAAAATATTAGCAATCGCAGCAGCAATTCTTTTATCTTAATCTGAAAATTAAATATGATTTGGTGGAGTTGCACGGTGTTGAAATTGGGCAAAAAAGTAGTGTTGGTGCGCCCAGACGCTAGTGCGAACAGACTTTTGAGTTAGTACTGTATGTCAGTTACAAGATTCCTTACTGTCCTCCCAGTCGATGCTCACCATGCTCATTCACCGTTTGTCGCGACACGCTATATTGCCCCGCGGGATACCGAGATCTCACCTGTTCAGGAGTTCCTGTGGGTCGCACAGCGAATAGAATTCGGTCAACATACAAGTCGGTATTCTTTCTATATTGGGTTGACTCGGACACTGTTTGGTCTCCGGGAATGTTCTGGGTTGACACAGAAGCGTTCCGCGCATGTGAAGGGGTGGGCGTTTGAGTAGTAACGGTTATACTATCATGAGCGTCGTTCACTTGCGCATCAACATTTGTGGGGGAGGGAATGGTCGATGATCGCGAGTGACCATGTCCAGCATGTCTGCCCCTTGCAGGCCTTGATGCCTGGGTTTTTCTTGCTTTCGCGGGCGAGAAAACGCATCCCAGCCCTCGTTTCTGTCGTGATTAAGTAAGCCAAATATATTGGCCAATATGTATGACAGAAGAGTCTTGGCATACGGTACATAAAATGCATTTCTCGTCTTGCTGGTTCTCTTCTGTAAGTAGTAAGCATCGGGGTGCGGGAGAGATCAGAGCAGGATTCTACGAACTTAGACAACGCACTTTCCAGGTTCTGCAGTTATCACAAGTACTGAGATATTTTTTGGGACGTGAACTGTCGACGGTGCTTGTAGGAGAGATCATAGTAAGTCAGCAGGATGGAGTTAAGAATGACGCACCAATCGATGCTAGCAATAAGTAGACAAGACGCTCCGAAAGGCGAGGAACTTTGATCCCTAGAAGCTGTCGGCTGAATGCATGCTTATCATTGCCAGGTTTATCAGCCTTAGTGGCAAGCTAATGTACCCCGCTTTTTCCAAAACTGAGATACGTTGCCGAACGCCTCAATGTTCCTCCTTCGCTTAGAATTCTGGAGTGGTAAGGTGTGTCGCAGATAGGCACAAAACATATCAATCAGAGTGAGTTGAGACGAATCCTTTGAAGTTGCGTAATGTTTATGTGGGGCTAAATGCTCTGTGCACGTGACTGTAGCCTTATCAGCCCGAGTGGTATCCGGTAGATCTCCGATGGATCTCCGAGGGCAAGGCTTTCCTGGTCTTCCAGTTCAGAGTATCGTGATAAGACGCTACTGAATCGACCTACTATCAAACTCTAAGACTTCACGCAATGCAGTATGTAGTCTCCTTTTTTCATCAAATGATAGTGTAAGAGTAAAATTCTGGGCTAGGATAACATGTACAGTCTGAATTGTAGAAACGAATAGTGATAATATAACGACTAAGACACTGTAATGTCAGCTGAGCCTGAGCTTCCAAATCCTTCAGTCGATACAATCTGATAAGCGGCTTCGCTGAGAGGGTTGTGGTTCAAGCCGTGCGCAGCATACGCATTGTAGTGGTTTGCGGTGGTGACGGTACCGCTGGAGCGCTTGTTCTGGCGGATGGACCAGTTCTGAATGTAGTTGTTTCCGCGGTCGACCGTGCAGATCTGGTATTGGCTGCCATCACTGGTGATAGTGCCAACCGTTTTGCCTTGGCTGCACGGGTTGTACGAGCCGTAGTCCTCGAGAATCTATTCAAAGTGTAAGACAAGAGTCTAGCGAGCATAAATGCCACTTGGTGACAAATGGATGACCTACGTAGTTTTCGCCGTGCTGCGACCAGGTGTAGACAGCTAGATAGAAGTTGCCTTGTGCCTTGACGTTGCCAGTGAACGTAATGTTCCTGGGCTGTGCAGACTTCCAGCCCTTGCCAGATGTCATATCGGAGATGCCCGACCATGTCACAGAGTACCCGCCAGCCGCCTTGTTTGTGTAAGTTGCGGTGCCACGCTGGCCGTCAGTCCCTGTATGTCAGATTAGTAAGAATACTCTTGCATCAAACGACATCGTCACTCACAAAACTGGTAGTAGAAACCGTTGTTGGTGCCCGAGCTGTTAGGGCTGCTGCGCTTCGAGATAGTGACGTCGGCGGGGCCATCCACAGGGGCAGCGATGACGCCCATAATAGTCGCGAAGGCGACAAGACCGGCTGTAAAGGAGACCATGATGAGTATCTTCGGAAGGTTTTTGTGGAAGCGATTAGAGTCGATGAACTGTACTTAGTTGGATCCAAGGGCAGACACTTCCTAGGGCAGACACTTCCTTGGTCTGAACCACTACTCTTTATATCCAAGTGATGTCTCCTGATTAATCAAATCCTCATCGGGCTTCCAGCTCGACTACCTCTACTTAGGTAAAGCTTAACCCGCCCTAGATCCGATTTCATTAATTCCAAGTCGGCAAGTCAGTTAACATTGGCTATAGGGAACAATTTCATTCCGTATCTAACAAGGGTGCGCGATTTTATCCGCCTACCAAGGGGCATTCTGTCTCGGTTCGATACTGGTTTGCAAGAGATTAAGCTTCACAAGTCCTGCCGATATTGCTTAACCCTAGGCTAAGCTTCACACAATAGATTGACCTGACCCACTTTTGTTTAAAAATGTGTGGGGAACTCCTCGAATACACAGGTAGTTATTCTCCGTGTTAATGTCGGGAGACCTGCCATACCAGATCTGTGCAGACTAGCGGGTAAATACGCGTGGATGGCTGAGGATCGTGTTTCAGTACCTTGGCTGCGCCCGGTGGTTGGTTGCATTGCGCGAACACGAGACTAGAACTTCGTCACCACTAATTGGCCGTCACATTCGAAACAAGCACGTCAGTCTGCGATCCATGTTGGATTAATTCTCCAAATCGTTGGAAAAATCTAGAACAAATTCATTAGTTAGAAGTTGACCCACTGTATACTAATATGCTTTGAATATGTATAAAAACGCGTGTACTTCTTGCATTTTAAAAGCAACGTAATTTCGTATACTCAGTTCATAAATGCTAGATTGGCCAGTCTAGCAGTTATGTTTTTTTTAAATTAGCACCATAACCTATGGCAAGACAAATACTGAATCGTAAGATGTACAGACTGTACGGCTGTATCAGTCAGCAATGCGTCCATTCCCAACGGAGTCGATCTTTGCTTACCTGAAGAGCAGTCTAACTGCGGGTACTTTGCCTTGAATTCTTTGCTGAGCTTCCACTCACATACCGTGGCCAATCTTTGGGCTAGGCTTGTCATTTTCGGACGGAACCTGGAGTCCAAGGCCGCCAAGGGCGACTCGATACGTGTGCTCGCAGCGAGGTGCTGGCCCTGCTCAGCGCTGAAGAACCAGGAGAAATCGTTGCCGGTACTACATTCTTGTATGCGCCTCAACAGTTGCCGCGAGAGAGCCTCCTCAACAGGATCGGCAGCCCAGGATTGAAAGTCACGGTTTACCCGGTTGATCTCGCAAAAGACCCAGCCCTTGTCGTTCGCCGACCGCGGTACCTGAGTGTCGGCGGTGGACAAGTTGGATTGTGCACCCTCGTGCAGATGCTGAAACTGTCCCCAGATATGCACCGCTACTTCACGTTCAGGAATTTCGACGACCGTATTAAGCACAAGGTCCCGGGACAACGCGTCAACATCGACCCTGTGTCCAATGAGTAGACTCTGGTCGCGGATCTCAGGCCAGGGTTGAAAATCGACAGTAGGATTGAGAGTGTTCCCAAGAAAATGGATCTGCAATGGCGTAGGCCAGAATGGTTGCGGCACTAAAGAGCGGTCTGCCTTTGCGAGTCGCCAGTAGATCACTCTCTCCATATATGCGGCGCCATTGACTCCATAGAGGTATGGTTGCATTACTGCACATGTTGAAAGCAGATTTACAATCGCGACTGCAACCAACTGTGTAATCTGGTCCGTAGTAAGATGTGCTACCATGACCGTATCCAGTATACGTGCTTTGCAGTTCAGCGCCGCTTGGGACATTTCGTTCGAGAACTCGGTAGCGTTGCGGATGGTGATCTTTTCTAGTGGCGCCAAAGAATATATGTCCCAGGGCGAGGGACTGGTCGGTAGAGGCATTATTTTAAAGTTATAGGCAGAAGTCTGCTGGTCGTCTGGCAGCGTATTAAAGAACTCTGTATCCTCTTGGAGCTGGACACTGTCTCCTTGCTGGAAATGGAAGTCTTGCTCAAATGTAAACAGTTCGCTATCGCCTCGCTCTTTGTCGACCGACGACGCGTCGAGAAACGCCTGTACATCACCACTCTCTACACTCTATGTCTCCTGTGGAGGTGATGCTAAAGAGATATGGTTTTGCTTCGGAGACTCTCTAGACATAGTAGGCATATTCTCTTGTTGCGTTTCTGAAAACCAGTTGCTCGACGACGATAACCTGCGCCCAAGAAACTCCTCAAATATAGGGTCATCGGCGGCAGTAGCCGCGGTGTTACTCAAACTAAGCAGTTTCTTCCGCATGCGGAAGAGGGCGTCCTCCATCCGTTGGTTCTCTCTAGTGAGCTTTGCCTGCGCTTCGAGCAGCATCGTCAGTCGTTCAGGCTCAGCGACAATCTCCATCGTGTCTAATATTCTGTCAGCATGCCGACTGCTCGCGGCTCTTCGCTCTCGAAGACATTGTTGTGCGATCCGGTTCTGCGTCCTCTTTCTCGTCACACTGGCTTCTTTGGAAATGCCTCCACGACTGTTGCGGCTCTCATTCTTGCTAGTCTCGGTGTTACTGGTTTCGTTGTTGCTGCCTTCTCGCTTGGACGCGGCGCCCTTCGAACTTTTCATCCTGGGAGGCATTGCAGACGCGAGTAGTAGGTACTGGAGTTCAAGGTGTTTTTATTAGTCTAATCCACCGCCACGGGTAGTCGGGCAAGGAAGGTTGTATATCAATCATAGTACGTCAAGCGAATGAAACGCTGTTTAGTACCGGGAAGCAGGGTTATGTTTCCCCATTGAGGGGACCCCCGCAGTCCAAGAATGATTGGTTGATGAACCTTCATAGATCACAATAAGCACTCCAAGTGTGGCCCTTAATTCGCTATCTCCGGACTAGCTAAGCGCATTATCGAGTATTTGAGCACGAAGATTGGCTGAATCTGCTGTCACTTGGCCAAGGAACACCGTTGGTCGTGAAAACATAGCCCTGTCCCCCTGGACAAGGATCATGCAGACGCCCATGTGACGCGCTGACGCGCCAATGCAGTCAGAAACCCGGATTTACGTGTTACTACCGCCGTGGGCCCAAGTCTGTAGCGTGAGTACTAGTTTCCTCTAGACTCGATCGTTGTCTTACTACACCTACTGCAGGTCGAGAAAACTGCATCATAGGACGCAAAGTCCTGAACGGCTTGATGGTTTATAGTATGCGCTTCAGCTGCCAACCGAGACGAAGTGAGGGCCGAGAGCAAAGCCGGAGTGGAGCGAAGGCCGAATGAATTCGGATGGACTAACACCATATTCGTCTACCGCATACGACGCCCCTGTCACTCCACCCTAGTTGAGGAATTATATAACCGCCATGCTCATTAGGTATGCAAATGGATAGGGGATATCTTTTCAAAGGCGGGGTAGAGGTCGCTGTTATGTACGTACTACCGGACGGCCGGATCTAGCGGCTCCGCATCTCCACTATGTGTCGTCTATTTCTAACGCGTTTGAGTACTTTGGTTAGTTCTGGTTGAATCGCCTGTCATGTTTTTCTGACATGGACGAACCTGCTGTTGCTTTGGTACTGAGGCGTAGGCTTTTTTATAGTGTATCTTGAGAGTCTCAGTGTCTTCTACGTAGGCGTAGCGCCCCGTTTCCAACCTATCTTAATCCCGCAATCCCGCCGCCATGCTGGAAGCTTGAGGACGACGACAACGCGAACACTGGCGTTTTCTCTGGGGGGCTTGCATCAATCATATTAAGTTGCTCGCTGCTGTTGTGCATCCGAGCATATTCCGCGCTATTTTCATCGTTTTAACATTGATTCTTTATAACGCTGACATCTTGGTTTCTCGTATGCGTCGATCAGGGTAGAAAATGCGACACGCGTTCGCGCGGTTCTATCTAGCAAGACTAGCACTTTGGTTAGAAGTTAACTTCATACTATTGGACGGAGGAATCTTGCCCCTGCTTGGGATTATACCAATCAGAAGCGCCTGAGATCGTGGGGCATTGTTGCGACTGTTGAAGAACAAGTAGATGATCGCCCTCTCAAGTACGCACAGAGCTGAACTCAATGAAGAAAGCCACATTTATTCGTCGTGTGAGACAAAGAAGACATGTCATGACGGTCGGTGACAATGATATGATCGCCTTCTCGGAAGGATCCGTGTGCGTTTACATAGGACCAGGCTGGTTCGACCACGGGCGCGCATGCTGCTCTACGATCTACCGTGACTTCTCCATAAATCGCCCTGTGTGCAAAATTGAGCAGATTACCACGCCTGCAAGTATGACCAAATTAGGCATTCGATAGAAATGGTGGAACACGCCTTTCTAAGAGACCATTTCGCTCCTAATTGAGTAAGATATCCTTTCTCTCCATTCAATCGATTCACGAGGCAGATGTCGCACCTTCTATAATCAATCTATCACTAGATTTACACATCTAACTATATCCTTCTTCACTGACCCTTCATTGGATTATGTGGTGTAAGGTTTGCAAACACACCGATACTAAAGACCTGCATCGCAGCGCGAATCCAATCGGGCATTGCAAGCAGAATCACTGCGAAGCCTGCCGAGGCGAGAACGAAAACGTTCCTCGCTCTCCCTGCGAGTATAATGTCCGGAATCTGAGTTCCAACATACTCTGGTATCAGGGCAGACATACCGAGGCCTAGCTTGATGCCTGCGAACATCTTGGTGTCAACAGCGCCGGGAGAGACGCAGGAAACGCGGACAGAGCGTGATTTGTGGATGTATCGAACCTTGCCATAAAGACCCTCGTAGATAGCTACGGCGGCTGACTTGGTAGCGGAATAGTCCGTTAGACCGGGCGTCCAGGTATATCCTGCTTGCGAGGCAACTATGAGGAAATAACTGTGGTTATTTTTAATCATGCTTGGCATGAAGGCTTTTGCCGTCCAAAGGACGGCCAGGTTGTTGACGCCGAAAGTCCTTCCGTGCGTCAGTGATGATCTATGCAAAAAACAGAAACATATGGCTTTATGGAAAAGAAAAGACACACAATTCAATGGCCTCCTTGGAAGCTTCAAGGACTGGCTTGCCCCTGCAAATGCCGGCGTTGGCGATGGCAACGGTCGGTTCGTCAACCTCCTCTCGAATACGTGCGGCGACAGCTTGCAGATTGCTATAGCTAGTGATGTCACACTTATAATAATGCATCTTCTTACCTAGCATCCACATACACAAATCAGAACTGCCGAGTGATTGCGCATTTCAGAGGTGACCTTCACTGACCCGGTGTGTACGAAAGGGGGAGCACGTCTAGGACAACGACTGTAATGTCTCAAGCCTGGTAATATTTGACGATTTCCCCACCAATTCCGCCTGCGCCGCCCGTCACCAGTATAACCTCCTTGTCCCAATCATAGTTCGATGGGGCATTGCCCCCGTTCAGCGCTCTGCGGGACAGCCATTGATTCACCAAAAAAGCTGTAACCAGGCTGCCTCCAAGGAGACTGCCATTCCATAAGGTTCGTGCGGTTTTGGAGGTAACGTTGAACCTCGGGGCTGCTGCTTTAAGAGTTGAGGGAAAATCAACGATCGAGTTGAGGACATTCATCTCTGCTGCGTGATGATTTGTAAACCTTGGAGAAACACAGTTGGTTTATATGACGCTGCGAGGCCTCAAGATTAACTTTGTACCTTTTTGCAGTAGATCGGTGCTGCTAGGAATGATTATATACATTGCAATGGCACCCCGGTGTCACTGCGGGTACTGTCATCTTTTCCTGACATGTGTTTGTGACGCCCATATTTATTTCACCCCAGGCCCCACTGCATCAAACTCAAGTTGGTCCGATCACTTGCGCGAACACTTGCACTCAATACCGGTTTATACATGCGCCCTGTAACTTGGGCTTCTTTTCACCAGCAATAAAATTCCGTATCAGCAAACAGATTGAGTCGAAACCAAACATGGGGAAACCTAACATCGCGACGCAAAATGGCCACTCAAAAACAGAACAGGATTTCACTGCTATTCACCGCGAGCTAAATGCTAATTTCGCCTCGGGCAAAACGAAATCAATCTAATGGCGCAAGTGACAGCTGAAACAGCTATGGTGGATGATCGAAGACAACGAGCGCGAGATCCACGAAGCCCTGGCAAGCGACCTTGGACGACATGAAATGGAGAATTGCACGACCGATGTAATGGGGATCAAGATGGATATTCTCGACCATATCAATAACGTGGAGAAATGGGCGGTAACAGGGCCTGTTCCTGGTTCTGGCATAGTTGGGTTTATTAGTAGAGCGCGTATCCGGAGAGAACCACGCGGCGTCGTGTTTGTAATCGGCGCCTGGAACTTTCCTTTTATTCTTACATTACAGCCCGTCATTGCCGCCATTGCCGCCGGTTGCTGCGTCGTTATCAAGCTATCGGAGCTCGCAACAGCATCTGAGAGGAGCATGGCGTCCTTGGTATCGAAGTACATGGACCAGTCGTGCATTCGTCTGGTAACGGGAGGACCAGAGGAGACGACGCGATTCTTGGAACATAAATTCGACTACATCTTGTTCACAGGTTCAACAAAGATCGCTCGCTTTGTCGCTGCTGCTGCTGCAAAGCATCTCACACCGGTAACTCTGGAGCCGGGCGGTCAGTGTCCTGCAATCATCACCAAGACCGCCGATATCGAGCTGTCTGCGAAACGCATCGCTCTTGCCACGTTCAGTAACGCGGGCCAAATTTGCCTCAGTGTCAACCACGTTCTCATCGGCCCAGCCGTGCACGACGCCTTCGTCGCCCGGCTAGAGCACTGGACGCGAAAGTTCGCTGCTGCAGGCCAGATGTGTCGAATCATGAACCAAAGAAACCACGATCGCCTGACATCGCTCCTCGACAAATCCCACGGCACCATCATCCGCTGTGGTCCGGGTCCTTCGGGAGACTGCGGCATGGCACCCGTCATTGTCACTGGCGTGAAAACCACCGATGCCATTATGAGCGAAGAGCTTTTTGGCCCAATATGCCCCGTTATCGCTTGTAGTACCGAAAACATCATTGCTGTGACCAACAACCTCCCCAGGCCCCTGGCCCTGTACATCTTCAGCTCCGATAAGAAAGAGACCGAGTACATCCAGGACCGCACCATCTCGGGCGGCGTCACCATCAACGATACCTTGTTCCACGCGGGCATACCCAATGCCTCCTTCGGAGGCGTGGGCGATTCGGGCATGGGATTCTTCCATGGTGAACACGGCTTCCTTTCTTTTACGCACCTGCGGACTGTTGCCGCGCCGCCGACTTGGCTCGACCGTTTTATGGGCTTCAGGTATCCCCCTTTCAATACTAAGAATAAGGGTATGTTTGCTATCTCGAACATGGGTAAGTTTCAGAGAGGCGAGACGCTACAGGATCAAAAAGTAGGGTTTGGTAGGCCATGGCGCCGTGCAGCCCTTGGACTTTGTTTGGCAGCTTGCCTTGCGTACTACTACCGGTATCCTGCCATGTACGAACGGGCCCTGTCTTATGCTCGAAACGCGCCCCCTAGGTTGAATGTTAGTTTATGATTAGTTTGGACGCAGCAGTAGTTTACAAAGACGCCCGTATCTATCATATCCCGCCTATCATATGCATTCTTATTTCATTACCAACATCAACACAAATGGCAATATATCATGATCGAGAACTTCAAATTGTCCTCGACACCGATCCACGTAGTAGGGCAAGTACTTAGGGATACAGATAACAGAGGTTGCGTATATTGTTTTCCTAATAAGCTATTACAGACCATTATGCTGGGGCAGCCCCAACAAGACATGAACCGGACTGTCAGAAAGACGTGACATAAGTCGCGCCTGTAGCACCAGCTACCAGCATACTTTATCCTAAGATGCATGTATTATTCTTAGCCATGTATTCTTGGCAACCAGAACGAGCATAAGACTCTGCTCTACTATAAGAACTTGCAAATAGGTCTTGAAATTCATGTTGCGATGTCTCTTAACTGAACTATGAAGTGCAATGCTATTTCTGTGTAATTAGAATCAAGCACTTCGAGCAGGCCACTCAGGGGCGTACGCGCCGTGGAAACAAATGCCAATGTCGTATCCAAGCGCTGTGACGTCCAACTTGGCCGGGGAGGTGACGAATCTAAGCATCTCAAGCTTTCCATCCGATCGGCCATAGTTACTCTCTTTTTCCTCGAAATACTCGGGCTTGGATAGCGCTGGCGTGTTTGCGTATGCCGTCCGTAGATACTTGGCCATGAGGGCTCCCATGTCATCCGAGCGGCGGGGCGCAAAGTCGGGATGCAGTGCGTGCAGGCTGGCCTGGACCTCTGGAGGGAGCTTGCCTCGGCTCAGAAGAAATTGGTTGGTCTGGTTCAAAGACGGGTCGACGGTGTAGCTACCTCCCTAGTTTGCTCTCCTGTTCACGGCAGCCAGGATGCCGAGCAGACCCGCGATGCCCGTCTGGTAGTCTGAGTTCGGCAGCGGCGGCACAATGGGTTCCTCGAGGCCCAGGAACTCGCCCATTCCCCAGGCGACGCCAGTGAAGCAGTCGGAGATCTGCTGCCAACCTGAGCGCGAGGCCAACGGGCCGTGCCATCCGTAGCAGTTTTCGCAAACGACGATGATTCCGCGCCCGCGCCGCCTGGCTAGGGTGCGTAAGTAGGATTCACCAAAGCCGAGACGCTCCAGGGCACTGGGCCGGTAGCCGTCAAGTGCAATGTCGGCGTCGAGAATGAGCTGTCGGAGCGTCTGGCGATCCTTTTCGGATTTCAGGTCCAGAGATACGTCGCGCTTGCCGAGGTTGCCCTCGATGAGGAGCGGTCCCATGTCGGGCTGCGTGGTGCACGACACACGAATCACAGTTGCCCCCAAAAGAGCAGCCAGCTTAGCCACAGTGGGTGCGGCGATGACGCGTAAGAGGTCTAGGAGACGCAGTCCTTGCACAGGAGACGTGCTAGATCGCACAGCTCATGTTCTTGTCAACGCCGGCGGCATTCCCAATTCGTGGCAGTTCCCCCCGATCCCCGGAATTGACAGCTTCAAAGGACTTCTTGTCCACTCGGCTGCTTGGCCTAAAGAAGGCCTCGAATTAGAAGGCAAGACCGTTGGTCTCATCGGTAACGGCTCATCTGGGATCCAGATCTTGCCCACCATCAAGGACAAAGTAGGCAAGCTCGTGACATTTATACGAGAAGCAACCTGGGTGGCACCACCACTGGGCGGTATAACAAGTACTCGGAAAGTGAAAAGCAGCAGTTTTCCGAAAACAAAAAGGCACAACTTGATATGCGCAGGAAGGCTGAGGCTGCTGCCAACAGTATGTTTGACATCTTCCACTGTGGTTCCGAGCATCAACAAAAAATGCGCCAGTACATGGAAAGTCTCATGTGACAGCGGCCCGAGAATCCGGAGCTTGAGAAGGTGCTGACTCCGGAGCGGCCCGTCGGGTGCTGCAGGCTTACGTCCAGAGCGAACTACCTTGAATCTCTAAGAGACGATAATGTGCAAACAGTTTTTGGGGAGATCACCGAAATCACA
The DNA here is from genome assembly GCF_000523435.1 of Bipolaris zeicola 26-R-13. Lineage (NCBI taxonomy): Eukaryota > Fungi > Ascomycota > Dothideomycetes > Pleosporales > Pleosporaceae > Bipolaris > Bipolaris zeicola. Next base: position 1,221 of record NW_006912449.1, on the reverse strand, counting down.
CCAGCGGGCGTCGTGTGTGACAACAGCAAAGGCGAGTATCCGGTCGATGTCCTCATCTGCGCAACTGGGTTTAACACGACATTCAAGCGACTCGCTTATCGATCCTGTGCTCAAGAGATCTACATAGGTACGCATACGCATACGAATACGCATACGCTCAAGGACGGATAACGTCCACAAGCGGTCCGGTCACCGATGCGAAGCTGATGAGCTAGGCTGTGTTTGGCATCACGCGTTGCGTCATTCTAACGCATTGCAGGGATTCATTGTGAACCTGAACAGAGGGCACAGCCCGATATAGGGAAAGAAAAAAGAACAAAGCCTATACCAAGACTTCATTCCCGGAAAGAGATACACCGAGCTAGTAATAAAGCATACTTCACCCCAGATCTTACTGGCATGACGGAAAACCACTGCAGAATTTACCACCTGCTTCCTACCAAATATTATGGAATCGTACAGTGTACAAAGTGTGGGACTACATAGAATAAAGTTAAATAATAATATATTGACTTAGTATATACCAGTAGATACTCATCTGCTACGACTTGGTGTATAGATATACGTGAAGTTACTTGCTTAGTTGCCTGCTTAAAATACCTCACCTGTTATCCGGGAGAACTAAGACCGAAATCTTGACACTAGGAGCTTGATATTATCCCGACTCAAGATCCTGCTCAGCCATCCGAACTAGCATCATGCGAGTCACCAACCCTGCCCGTCGTTCTCCCTACGAATTGCAAGCAAGGTCTTCGGAAGGATGATGGACATGCTAACAATCTGGGGTCCCCGCACTCCGTGTTCAAAACTTAGTTTAATTTAATAGACAGATGCAATGTGGATCCAGTCCGGGGGTCGGCTTCGCACGTGGTCCGAAGTAACTACCCTGGCTCCGAATATACCATTTAAATAGCTTGATATCCAACAATAATGCAGCGACAACATTGTCTCCTCGCCTGTCGTGAACAATGAAGCATTTGATTCTTTCTGCGTTGTTGTTACCTACAGTTCAAGGGATTTCAGGGCATAGCTCTGCGTCAAGTAATGTGACTGCTCAATTCAGCAACCCTCCAAATCAATACCACCGAACACCAACTTTGTGATTTTATGGTACCCTTCAAAATAATCCAATTTTTGTTAGAAATCACTCCTCAAGCGCCTAATAAGGCAATTCACAACTTATATCGGGCCCAGCCCTCCCTCTGACAGAGAGATGGCGGT
>NW_006912448.1:0-12912 GCF_000523435.1 Bipolaris zeicola 26-R-13 | reverse complement strand
ATAAGGACTCTAGATTGGATAATAAGCTATATAAAGAAGTGGGCAAAAGAAGACATATGGGCTAAGGAGACCAAGACGTAGCATAGGAAGTGTAAAGCTAGACTAGCGTTAGTAGCCCTTTCGGCTCGGCCGCCGGGCGTAAATAAATTGTGTGTATAGCTCACATCAGCACTGGAGACGCAAGAGAAATTTCTATCGCAGATTTTCAATTTCATGTGACACATGGACGTTTGAAGACGTGAAGTATCAGCAAGAAACGGCACAGAGGTGAGTATAAATATCCACATGTGTCCACATGGATATATAGCAAACAAGCAAGAATCACAACTATTTCTCATCATTCTCACGCAAATCACTACGCCCTCCACGCATACATATCGAACGAATTCACAAAAACTTCGGGACGAAGCTGTGCTTGCTCAGTATCGTAGCCATGGCTACTGCCGCATCCGCGCAGGCCTGGGTCCAACTCACGATGTCACGCTGCAATCGTAGCCTGACGAAGACATTTTCCATCTACACCAAACGCATCACCGATTTACACACTATCATGGGCGGTCCGGTCTGCCAGATCAAGTTGACTGGAGTCGTATCGCGGGGCGTCGGAATCGACAATGTATTCTACCTAGCCTACGCGAGCTCTAACCCGAAATCAGGGCAAAGTGGCGTCTACGTCGCATATCACGACCAACACCTGGCGGATCATGATGTCAGCTTCATTGAGTGCCACGAACCAACGAATGACAGTAGTGACGGAGGTGGTATAGCAGTCAGAACAACCCGTGAACGGCACCAAAGAGGGGCGCAGCTTTAGCCAATTCTTTTACCTACCTAATGTTCATTGACTATCAACAATATCTTACTCTACATATGCATCACTCTAGTAGTGTCATCATCTCCAGTACTCCTACAAAGAATAGTGTTTTTATCACCTATTACTCTACGAAGGATCCGAGCTCAAGATGGGCGGACTTACTGCTCGTTCGATGACGCTATGAAATCTGACCTAGCAGCGCAAAAGGGCATCTTGTTCGCTGGCTGCCGTTGCGGGACATGACGGTGTAGCGAGTACCACTGAAGCGCGCAAAACACTACTTTTGTGTGTCATTGTCGCGCGGAGCAATTGATGTAGCTGGGAAGCTAAGCTGAGTACAGGATGTCTGTCAAGGCACTATATCCAGTCTGGTAGGCCAGATTTGGCAATGCAGTAACAGTATGTCTGCTCTGGCGCATCACTTCCTTCTTCCATCAGCACCTCGCTGACTATGCTGCCGATTCTGCAATCTTCATTTTCTTCATACCATTCCCAAGTCTTCATTTCGACAGGCTCATCTTCCGCAGTCCTATCTTCATAGATTGGCGCCTCGATCGGGAGCAAAGGTGGGCCGACGCAAGGTCTGTTATTGGGTCGGTGCTCCATATTTGCTTACCGTTAGCTGTCAGGCAAATGCAAAAGCAAACTTCATGGTGCCCTTATTTTTGGATGGCAAGAGGTTTAGTGTGTTAAGCTGCAAAGTGCATTGCGAGTTGGGATTCGGCATTGGTGATTCTGGCAGAAGGTTGATAAGAGCTTTCGATAGCTTGTTCAGCTTGGTGAGCCATTCGTGCATCACCCGTGGAAGCTGGGTTCTTTTGGAGTTCCAAGCACATGATCATACAGTTGTCGAAGCGCATGTCGGAATCGACATCGTTTCCTCTGCGCTACGGGACGGGAGTTTGTTCCAACGGTCGAAATTCTCGATGAGTTTGCTCAGACCCGATGCGTGTTTGCTATCAATAGTACTTACTGTGCTATATGGCAGAATTGATGTATGCAGGTCCACGAGCAAGAGGATAATACAGGCCAGGGTAGGAAGTAAGAGCTATCAATAGAGTGGTAGATGGGCCTCCATCTCGGGATCTCAAGAACGCAATCATCTCCACCAACACTAAGCTTCCTGGTTGATTTAGTATTGGTGGAGATAATTGGATTCTTGAGATCCCGAGGCGGAGACCCATTTACCACTCGATCGATAGTCGAAGATGGGGGGTTTTAGGCTATAATGTGGTGGTTTTAGGCTATGGTGTGGTGGTTTTGGTGAGGGCTTGGCAAAAGTGGCCCGATCGCCCATGTAGATCGCCCGCCTGTGGGGTACATTATATTAACTGATCAGCTTTAGTAATTGCAGAAGCAACCTAGCTAGAATTTAGCCAGCTAAAGGATCCAGTACTACAGAGTAATAGCTAATATTCTGAGGGGCTGGGAGAGAAAGTGTCCCGTTATACCGTGTGTCCTTGTACGTAGAGATCGGCGTTATAGCAGTTGGTTCGGAGGCGAGGATATTGCAAGGATATATAAACGCAGGTTGCTGTCCATAGGTTGAGATCAGTTCCCATCAGTCAACTACTACCCGGGCTTTTCCAGCAGAGGATATTGCAGTTATGAGGCTCCATACTTCCATCCTGGCAACAGCTGCCATCTTTGTCAGTAGCGTTACTGCCTTCCCTTCTTCAGTTTTCGAGACTAGCACCCCGAAGCCATGGGGCTTTTTCGTAAACAATACAATCTATCAGACAACTGGCAGCGAGAGTATCACTTATCCTCGCTACACTGAGTTGCGGGATGGAACTATTATCGCAACTGCATCGCTATCTGGAAACTCGCCCAACTTTTTCCCTATCTTTGAATCCAAGGATGGCGGTGCTACATGGAAGCATGTCTCTGACTTGCGCGATACTGTCAATGGCTTTGGTATGAGTGCGCAGCCTGCCTTGACAGAATTAACCGAGCCTATGGGAGGCTACCCAGCGGGCACAATCTTGGGTAGCGGTAACAGCTGGGGGCCTAATAGCACAAGGATCGACCTTTATGCTAGCAAAGACCGGGCAAGAACATGGCAATTTGTAAGCCATATCGCCGAAGGCGGAAGACCCAATACCACAAACGGAGCCACACCGATCTGGGAGCCGTATCTGCTGTAAGTTCTATTCCCTTATATCTTTCCGATCTTCGAGTTAACAACGCCCTAGTCAGTACAAAGGCCAGTTAGTCGCCTACTACTCGGACCAACGTGACCCGAAGCACGGCCAAAAGCTCGCTCACCAAACATCCACCGATCTCAAGACTTGGGGTCCTGTCGTGAACGATGTAGCCTATGAACAGTACACCGCCCGTCCCGGTATGACCGTTGTGGAATACATCCCGCCTCTGAAGAAATGGATCCTCGTACACGAACTTCCAATTGGCAACTCCTCCTCCTATGGCTCCAACTACCCCGTATATTATGTTATGGCTGATTCTCCTCTGGACTTCCGCAAGAGCGTCGGTCGACCCATCGTCATCAACAACAGCACCGTGCCCAATGCTAGCCCATATGTGGTCTGGAGCCCTGTTGGTGGACCCCTAGGTACAATTGTGGTATCTGACGCAGACCGGAGGCAGGTATATACAAACTCGTATGGCGGTGCTCTAGACAAGTGGGAAGAGCATGCTACGCCTGCGGGAGCAGTGTACTCGCGTGCTATCCAGATCTTCAAAAAGAGACCAGATCATCTGATGATCTATGGTGGTGAGACATTCGATGATTTTGGCAAGGGACTTCACACGCCGTTTTCGGCGACAGTACTTGATCTCAAGAAAGTTTTGAAGGCGCCTGCGCAGGAAGGGTGATGATGATAATGATGATAAGTAGGACGAGTATCAACAGTAAAAGTAGTAGACATTAGAGTGATGATGAGTGCAGGTAGTTATGGTATGAATATGGCATAATCAGCGAAACACAATGTACCCAACATCAACAAGGCTTTTGGCTTACTTTTCATTGCACGAGAACGATACATGTAATAACGCAGCTGATGCCTAAGTCGTATCGGTCTAGATGATATCTGCAAGTGAAGAGGCGCCCGCGCTACCAGGTCGTTCCCCGCTAAGTGGTCTAGCATCTAGTATCTCATCAACTTAGTGTCCATTTGGTAGGTCACAGAAAAGGTATATATAATATTGTTAGAGCTATTCAATCAAATATCTTCTTTTTTTGCATCTAAGGCATTACAAGTAACATGGGATAGAATAACGAAAAATCAGATGTATACAGTAGTGACTGATATCGCCTTCCCGTTCCTGCCCTTTGGTTATCCTGAGTGCATGGCGCTGAGAAAAGCCCTGACTAAATGAGTGTCAACGCGAGTTGTGAGTTGGGCCGTCCGTAGTGAGTATGGAAACATTGCGGGCTATGCAGAAGTTTATTTATAAGCAAGATGGAAGGCTTAAAAGTTACTTTGGTGGTACATGATCTTGCCACCGCTAGTAGAGAGGATGGTGACCCGCATAGGCCTACAGAACAAAGCAAAACAGCAGATTGCGTTCCTAGACAAGAACCAACTGGCTTCTTGAGCTACGTCCTGTCCACCACTCTGCATTACCTATAGTGAGAGTCTGTCCAGCTAGTCTGTAGCAATACAACCTGTACTCGTGCCTGTCCCTTCCGTCTATGAGCCCGCACCGTGACAATGTATTAATACGTGTGTGAAGTTCTCGTGGTTTGAAGCAGATATGCCTCTTGCATTTTTCGAAGTAGAGGGGTTTTCAAGCTTCAAAGAAGGACAGTAGGTAGAATCTCAATTATAGGGACAGTAGGCTTAAAGCTTCATTAGCAGGATCTGCCATAATTTCAATCGATCGTCCGTAGTGAAATAACCGTTATCGTGCCAATTTAGGCGGTACGTTTACTACCAAATACTGATTGTATAGTTATATTCAACGCATGGATTAAGATATTAGTATTGGGAGCCATGACATATTGAGAAGAAAGTGAATCAAAAACACTAGAAATATCAGCATCTTAGCTATCTCTAGCTTGGAAAAGATCTCTTAGTTATGCTAAGATATCAGGCCCAACTAATCCATTGATAGACTACCGCTAGCAAGAACCTTTGAAATGCATCTCCATACATCCATGTCGTTAATAGCATTTTTTCAGGCCAAAGTCACTAGCATAGGCTATGCTACAACCTTCCGGTGTACCGTGATCACCATTTGTCTTGCAAGTGTCGATACAATCTCGACCGTGACAACCCCGTCCTGCTCCGCAGTCTTGAACGCACTCCTTATTTTCTCCTTTGTAATTCGGCCCTGAACACTTGCAGTATGATTTACAAGCTAAGGTAGCAGGTAGGCAGATAGCCAGTAATGTAATGATGTAGTTTGCAAGTCTCATGGCGGGCGACTGTTGGTGGAGCTCGAAGATAGCAGATGATGTAGAATTGTGAAGGAATTTGTACTGAGCTAAGAGATGCCGAAGAGGGCAAGAAGAGTCGATTAATAGTTGGCCACGTCTTCACTTCGGTGAAATTGGACTTAGCGAAAGGACAGAGTGTTAGGACCGCACAGCATTAGCTCGAGGCGATTTTCGGCGACAGTGCAAGGTCGAGCGACATCGAGTGTGTTGGAATGGCAGCATAGCACGGGCAGCATGGATATTATCATAGTAGGATGGATAGCAGATAGCGCGAATAGCACAGATAGGAGGGTAGTATAACAGGATGGTACGAACAGTAGGATGGCAGGAGACAGACCAGTGAGTTTAGTAGTAGATCGAAGAGACGGAAGCTGAGATGCTGTAGAGTGGAGCACTTGCCAGCATCCTCAATTGTCCCGAAGGTCTTGAGATTTGACCCTGACGCTATCCGTGCCAAAGCTTATCTTACTAGTAACGAGCTAAGCCAGCCGCGCTGACGCTCGCCTGCGGCGAGTGCCAATGCTCTCAACAATATCACCGCCCCAACAATATTCTTCATAGCTCTATCAGCTGAATCCCCGTTACTATGTTGCTGGTGAAGCTGAATCCGTAATCTCGGGCGATATCTGGAGCCAGTAATACTTCAAGGGCAAGTGTGCTGAAGGTGCTATCGCTAGTGTACAGTATGTCTTAGTTGGGTCTAATGCTGACTTATCTCATATCCATCACGGAGGGAATAGACGTCAGCAACCTGGTAACACAGACTAGAAAGAAAAGTCTAATTATCTATAGGCCGGAGGAGCACCGGTACGAGGATGACGCTGCTTTTTTTTCTTAGTAGAGCGGGCGCATCGGCATGTTCAAGCAGAACAAACGGCGACGACGGCTAAGGTCGCGTTGCAACAGCGGGGCTAAGCATCTGGCCGTAGCAAAGACTTCTAGGGAAGCCGTAGACATTCACCACAGCTATCCTTATTTGCCAGCTACTAGGGGCATAGAGTCGAATTTACTCCGATAGCATACAGCAATATCTAAGCATGCTACTGTAGGCCGTGTACATACTATGTGCTGCTGACAGCGCACGTCCTTGGGGACGCCCTCTAACGATCTATCCCTCTAGGCGGAGAAACTGCCGGGATATCGATATGTTATTGTGAATTGACCTATTAAAGCTGTTGCCTCTATCTTTGCTCTCTAAGCTTCTCTTTTGGCCCACTGAGCTATTTGCAGAAGTATACCATCGCGGAGAAGCAGGTGACGTTAGAGAAGAGTTAGAAGACGGCGTTGAGGGAATAGATAACAGTACGGTTAATAACAGGCTTTTTTGAGTGGGAACTGACATAGCACGTGTGGCTAGTGTGTGTACACAGTCAGCTAGTAAGTGTTACATGGAGTAGGGGTTCTATACTTCTTTCAAATCACAGACATAATGGTCATCATCTTACTGATACCGATTGTTCTGGGACTCAGATGTCAAAATCGCGAAAGATTGTGTTGATCTTGCTATCTAGTGTCGGCTCCATGTAAATCAGTGTCCCAGAATCTAGCAGTCTTTTCAGAAGGTACAGGTGCTGCCAATCTGTCTGACGAGAGATTCAACAGTATTAACAACTTCAAGTTCCCATGAATTGAGTAGAACGTTAACCCTGTAGACAAGCTCCACCATTCTAGCCCCGAACTTCGCGATCCTGAAAACCAAGATTTGGTATCTGGTGAAAAGAGAGCGTTGCGGACCTGTTCCGAGTGAACATGAAGCGCATGAACTGTCTGCCTTTTTGCTACACCTAACAACCTGATCATTCAATTTTTCAATGGCCACAAGGAACAAGCAAGATCGATGGGCTCCCAAAAGAGTTTCGATGCGCGCAGAATCCTTCTTTCCATGGCTTTCATACCCATATCGATTTTCTGAGAATAAACAGTAGCGTCACCATACAATCATGGTACTGCTAGCGACGCCTCGAGCGAGAACTATCTATTAGTTGTATGTTCAGATATTTTCAAAATACCTTGTCAAGCCCCTCTGCGAAGTCAACGAATTCATGTTCCCTGGGACGCCTCCCCTCTAATCTTCACGATCATATCAAAAACCACCTCAAATAGCATTCAGACCTATCAAATTACGGCAAGTCATGGAAGGATCTTGTAGTCTCCACGTAGTCCCTTTGAGGCCGCTCGTGGTATTCTTCCCATCCAAATGCAGAAGTCAATTGAGTGTACTTAGGAGCATAATCCGTCATATCGATCCACATCCATCCAACGTCTTCGTGATCATCATTAGTCTCGCCGCCATCCCAGTCTTCAGTAAATTTTTCAGCGGGTACCTCTGTTACTTCGCCGTCCCAGTCTGTGGTCAGAATCTTCAAGGCTGGATCTTTTAATTCAGGCTCCTTAGGCCCTCCCTCCAGCGAGCGTAAGCAATGCTGATCTACGAATATGCAGTATCGCCATCGAGGCGGCATAATGCTCAAAGGATTGTCCGCGTGGTGCTTCGTATTGATAAGCAATTGTTCACGAAACTGTGTAAGTCCGCCTAGCTCTTCTAGGTAGTTATCGGGGAGCTGTTGGGGCAGATCATCTGCTACCCAAGCGCGAAATGCGCGGCGCGCGGCGTATGCCGCTGCGCCGGATGAATCTGCGCCGGCGAGCATTGCTTCATCCTCAATGATGGTCATCTCGTGACGTGAAAGCAGCTCTGATTGATCTGCCTTTGTCAAAGACTCCGAGATCTCTGCACGAATAAGTTGGAGTATTTGGGCCCACGGCGCATCGCTAGATGGACCATAGACAGCGCGGACGATAACAAAACCCCATTTTGTGTCTGGCTGTAAGGGAGTCAAAGCAAGCTTGTCTTCGATTTCATGATACTCCTTCGGACTCGACTCTTGCTGTGCCAAGATCTCTTGACACCGTCTGAGAACCTCGGAATTAGTCTCGGAGGCGGCAGTTGACGACATGGCATGTTGGCACCAGGCAAACAATGTGTGAGGAGTGGCCTTGGAATTGTCGAAAAGTGGAATCGGCCGTTGATTGCCACAAGGAGGAAATGTGGGTACGTTGTTGGAGACACAAGCGTCGATTTAGCATTCGCACTATGCAAAGAGATATGCCACATAAAGAGGTAGCAAACAGTCCTTCTATAGTAGGTGGGTTTCTGTAAGGCACGAAATCGATCACGCTTGACGTGTAGTGGGAATGGTCAGTCCAAATCATCACCCCTGGCGTGGCCAAGCGCCGGATAATGCGCAACTTGTTTTAAGCTTTGGCCATCCCCGCTAATTTTCCCGCAGAAGGGAAGCAGGGAACCTTGGTTATGCACGTGACTTCAATGCCTGGGCGCTCGCCTGGACTACTAGCTATCCTACTGGTTATCATTGCGTGTACGCTTGCATTTCAAAACTACCAAAGTTGATGGTGCGCGCTAATCATTGGAGGTGGGTAAACGAGATTGGTGATAGCTACACTCGGCTCGATCAACCGCCTACGCAGACAGCATAGTAGTCTGGATACAGCTGCGAACATTCCCTAACGCCCGGGTTCTATTTCTGAAAGTCCTTACGTGCGATACCCGCCGTCACCTTTTACAGTAACGTACTATTTCTAACACGGTGGATTAGCGCAGTCCTGGGTTTGAGTGGGCCGAGGCACGTCTTTACTAGTGGTTGTAGGTGGTTGCGAAGTTGTAGGTGTCGAGGCGGTAGCCGTAGGAATGGCGTCGTTCGATAGAGTTTCTGAACTTGCTACATGCCGCGCAAGAGGAGTTAGTAAAACATACATACCAACACATTCAAACAAGATCAATAGAAAATTATGCGCTCAATGTACATATATGCCTCATTAAGTTTGCTCTTAAGCAATGGACTTTACCGTGCAAGTATCATAAACAACATAACGCTTATTCACTTAGTCTCAAATTCTTGTTAACAACACCAACCCAAAAGATGCGACATATTGTAGCAGCATTACTTGCTCTCACCTTATGTGCTCCATAGAGTAAGATTAGAGAAGCTCAACAGTGTGCTCACACGGCGTGGCAACAACGACTTAACTTTATTTTTGAGTAGTAAGCGAAAAAAGAGATCCATAAAGCGCTCATATACGGTATCTCGTATGCTGGAACCTATTGATGGGACGGGCGACGTATAGATTAGGCGATATGACAACATGCTAATTAAGTGTTGACACATATGTTGAGCTCAAAGATGTCATCCTTTAACAACAAGAATAATTACATGCTTTATCAGTTCCATGGCCATTTGGATCTGTTCATCGGCGCCGTATGCTCGTGCAAGCTTGTCCTGCGAAGTCAGTCGATCAGGATGCTCTTCCACCAGCATCTTCTCTCTTACAGCAACTAAGTGCTCCAGCAGTGTCACAGCCTGCTTGACCCGCCCGCCCTTGTGATATACCCTTGCCAACAAGGCTCTGATTAGCTATACGCAGAATCCTGATGCCCCGATCCACGCCCGGATTCTGCGGCTTCAGCTGCCATTCATCTGACAGATATGTAACGATGCGAACGGCGTCCAGGGAACGATCTGAATGGGTATCGAGTAGAAGGCTATTGCGGTAGGATCATACGCGCGAAGTCTCAATATCTCTTATTGGTTTGATATCGGATGTCAAGCTTCTATTAAGCCACTTTGCGTATCCTAGCTAAATCGGCTTATCCCTGTGGCCCGTAACATGGGTAACCAGACTCATTATCGTCAGTCTCTCTAAGTGGGATATGTCGAACGAATCAAAGCCTATTAACAACACGTAGTCTAAATCATAATGCTTGTTCTATTCCAGATTGCGTCGACTAGCTGAGTGATCTTGGTCCGAGACCGACCATACTTTCAGCTAGAGTCGACGGAATGTTTTTCGGGATGTTTAGAACTACACTAGATCTTAACGACATCCTCTGCTTTGCGTACTAGTAGTGTGTGGTCTGGGCTGGTAGTGCCCGGCTCCAGGTTTCGGGGCGTTCTTTCAGGATGTTTTTAAGTCTGGGGTTGAACTCCCCACGGGGTTGTTAATCCCTAAGTCAACATCACGGATGTACAAACAATTAACAGAAACGTTGATATGAAGTTGCCCCTAATACAGGGCTCTATAGGCACAGGACGACTCAAACCTGAGCTCTCCAGCTATTACCTTCTTCTCCTATTCCATATCTTCTTTCTTCAACTCCTGTACTCATTGTTCCAAACACAACGGCTTCGACCGTTATCCCGTCATGTCTACCCCGACTAGCGGAAATGGTGGAGTGGATGAGAAAGTCTATGTTGACTCGACCATCACTGACCCAATGCCTATCAACAAGAAGGATGCCTACCAAATCAATTTCGACGCTGCGAAGGCCACGGAGGCTGAACACAACATGACATTGTGGCAGGGACTCAAGCTCTATCCTAAAGCCATTGGTCGGTCTATTCTGCTGTCCGCTGCCATTATCATGGAGGGCTTCGACATTGTTCTCATCGCCAACCTCTTCGCCGTCCCAGCTTTCAAGAGACAATTCGTTGTCCAACTTCCAGACGGAACGTTTGAGATTACTGCTGCGTGGCAGACTGGACTTTCAAATGGTACTGTTGTTGGAGAGCTTCTTGGTCTCATGTTAAATGGATGGATCGCCGACCGTTTCGGCTACAGGAAGACGATGATTGGTGCCCTCCTTGCAGTCAACTTCTTGATTTTCATCGTGTTTTTTGCATCACGAGTCGAGCAACTGCTAGTCGGCCTTATTCTGCTAGGTATCCCCTGGAGAGTCTTCCAGACTTTGACGACTACCTACGCCGCTGAGGTTTGCCCAGTCGCGCTCCGTGCATACCTCACAACTTATGTCAATCTTTGCTGAGTTATCGGGCAATTTCTTGCCTCAGCTGTCCTCAAAGGTGTAGCGACCCGCGAGGATCATTGGGCATATCGTATTCCGTATGCTCTGCAGTGGATATGGCCCATTCCCTTGATAGTCGGTATCTTTCTCGCGCCTGGTAAGTATCTGATCATGAGCGATCTTTTATCACGGAACTAACAGTATAATAGAATCACCCTGGTGGCTGGTCCGCCAGGGGCGTGTCGAAGAGGCCAAGACAACGGTACTCCGTCTTACTTCAGCCAACCAACTCGAGAGCTTCAACGCCGACGAAACAATTGCCATGATGGTACATACCAACGAGATAGAGACAGCTGCAACCGAGTCCATTGGCTACTTGGACTGTTTTAAGCAGACAGACCTTCGCCGCACAGAGATCTGCGCAATTGTCTAGCCGATTCAAGTAGCATGCGGATCTGGTTTCATGGGTTACTCAACCTACTTTTACCTTCAGGCTGGTCTGGATACCTCTAACGCCTTTACGATGTCCCTTGTACAGTATTCTCTGGGCGCTATAGGCGTGTTCTGCTTGTGGGCTCTCATCACCAAATTCGGCCGGCGCACTCTTTACATCGGCGGCCTTGTGATCCTCTTCGTGCTACTTGTTCTTATTGGATCTCTTGGATTAGTGGCCAAAACCAACACTGGGGCACAGTGGGCTATTGGATCCATGCTTTTAGTATACACTTTCATCTACGATGCCTCTGTTGGTTCGGTGTGTTACTCCCTCGTGGCTGAGCTATCCTCAACTCGGCTGCGACAGAAGACTATTGTTCTTGCGCGCAATCTGTACAACGTCGGTGGTATTATCAACAATTTCCTTACCCCGAACATGCTAAATCCGTCAGCATGGAACTGGGGTGCTAAATCCGGGTTCTTCTGGGCTGGATCATACTCTCTCTGTATTGTCTGGTGCTATTTCCGTCTACCCGAGCCCAAGGATAGGACCTACGGCGAACTTGACATGCTTTTCGAGTATAAAGTCTCAGCTCGCAAGTTCGCATCGACTTCAGTCGATACGTTTACAGGCGCCATTGAAACGAACGACAGCAAGGAAAAGATGCACGTTCAGCATATTGAAAAGGCCTGAATGAGTACCCAACCTATCTAAGAAGGATTGATGAAGGAGGTTAGGTACATACTATAACATGTTCTAAAGCAGCTTAGGACTAGTGTTTAAGCATTACTGTTTATTATCATTCATTGTAGTCCATGTAGCTTGGAACTATATAAGGGTTTAGCTACAGGCTACTCCATCTAGCTATTTACGATTTGGGAATTTGTAGTGCGAATTGTAGCTGTAGTATCTCAGTCTCTATCTAGCTAAGCTATTACTAGCTCTCTGAAAACATAGTGTTGAAGAGCATTTAGGTATGAGGGAGAGGTGTAGGGTAGCCAGAATGCCTTCCAACGGGCTCTCTTAGGAGATAGAAGATAGTGTTGATACAAGCAAGCGTGTTTTTCTCCTTTTTCTCTCTTCGTTATTATTTCTTGCTTATTTTGATTCTTTTCTAGCCTTCTTGGCCTAGAGTCTTTTTAAGCTTCTTTCTTCCAACGTTATGATGTAGTGGAGCAACCAGGAGGTATGCTAGTAGAAGGCCCGAAAGCTGTTCAGAGATGAATATAATGTAAGGCATACTGGGGGGAGGAAAAGAATATAGACTCATGAATCAACCAACAAGTCTGAATACCGTTCAGACTTGTAATACACATTCATTTCATGAATCGAGCGCCCGCACAGGTGGAGGTGAACAAAGCTCCACGACAATAATACTACTATTATTATTATTATTATTATTTTTATTTAACGTCCTTTCTCAGCCCTAGGGCTATATA
>NW_006912447.1:0-13046 GCF_000523435.1 Bipolaris zeicola 26-R-13 | reverse complement strand
AGAAGAGATAGCAAGCTGAATATCTGTTTCATTTGAAGGCATTTGGAATATATTGCGTAGAGTGGTTGTGTATAGAGTTAAACCGTGTGCGCAAACTTGGTGGGGTGGCCAACTCGCTTGCCTGGCCAACTCGCTTATCCAGCACGTTATTACACTTGATCAGTACCGTATTCCATCACAATATTACGCATACATGACATGGGCCCCTACAGACACCCTCATACATTCAACATGATGCATATTCATCACCCTACCTACTTACTCGCCTATCTAAACACCCTAACTAGACCCTAAGCGACTCCAAAGAAAACGGAAAATTAAATATACCATCATAATGTATCGCGCTTCACCCCATTCCCTGAGCATAGAAACGAGGGTGCAGCAAGAAAAGTGAACGCCGGGCTAAATAACACATCATCACCATTACCATCCCTAGAAGCTACCCCTTTTCGCCACCCAAGAGCCTGAAACCAGTCATCGAATAAAAAATGGATAATGATGCAGAGAGGTATCAGAAGGAGGTGAAGAAGAAAGCAGCAAAAACGCCCACCTACTAAAGCACCTTACGCATGCGTGACGAAAGAAGAAAACCATTGTCCATCCCCTCTTTACCGGCGCCCAGGACCCATGCCGCCCGTCATCCTGCCACCACCTGCATTGAGGCTCTGCCGTACAATTGCCTCTGCCGCTTGGGCAGCTGCAAGTCGTTCCTATACATGAAAGGTTAGAAAAAGGTACAATAATGAACTTCATGCTTAGATGAGACATACCTTTTGTCTACTCCGGTCTTTCAGGTACCTCTCAGCCTCCGGCCTCATTCTCAGAATCCTCAAAATCATATCGTCGTTTGGCTCAGCTTGTGCTTCTTTTCTCTTTTCCTCTTTAGCCTTCTTCATCGTACCCAAGTTTCGTGACAGCATAATCGTCTTGTGTCGACGAGACGGCACGCCGGCGAATCCCGCAGCGCCGCCAAACTGGTGGCCCATGCTTGCTGGAGCAGACATGCGGTTCATGCGCTGCGCTTGCTCTTGCTGTCTCTTTGCACTTGCTGCAGCCATGGACTCAGACGTGCGGATAAGGTCCTCTGTTGCCTCAAAGTAGAAAAAGTTGAGGTTTTGCAGCTCGTGGTACTTGGGCGACTTGAGCACATCCATTGGCACTCCTTCGACGTTGCCATCCTCATCCACAGCATGGAAAAAGTCAAACAACATCTTGAGCCACTTGAACACAATGTCCAGCTCTTGCTGGGTCAACGGTCGCTGTTGTGAGAGCTTGTCGGATAGTGGAGGAACCAGCAGCGACTCTATCGTTGCCAGTGTCTCCTTCCATAATCTTGTCATGACCATAATCATAGCTGCATCCGTTAATGTCTGCTTCATAATGGCAAAATTCTCATCAAAGTAGACAAAGAGAGGGCCAAGAGCCTGCGTGATATCCTGCTGTGTAGGTCCTTGGACGATTGACATGGGTCGCGCAGATCGGAAATTTCCTAGGTAATTTGTTACCTTGGAAGCCACGCCCTTGTTCAGAAGAGCATCAAGTGACCGACGCGAAAGCTTGTAGCCAATGAATGATGAGAGCTGCTATGGTTAGTCTGGGTCAACCGACATGGTGCGCATATCTTACCTTGTCTGTAATCTTTCGTGTCATGTCCCGCTCAGTCCTCTTAAGTGTTCTGAACGCCTTGCCAAAGTAGAATTGTATGTCATCTCGCTCGCCCTCCATACTCACACGTAGCAGCAGGCGGCCTTGTGTGTCCAAATCAAGCCAGTACTCGCGGGGCATATAGTCCCGGAAGTGTGATGGATCGAGCTTGAGCGATGTTCTGCCAACGCAGTCGTGATCGCCCATGGCATCCCAATCCCATATTGTCGCAACGACATTAAGTGGACCGTTGGTGGTGATGTCAATGGTCTCTTCCCAGCGAGGGTTCAAGTTGCGGTAGATGACTCGTGTCTTAGCTAGGCGCTTCTGGTACTCGTCACCAAGCACTACATACGGGTCGCTAAGCCCGTTGATGTCGCACGCCTTCAGATCCTCAGCCTCGATAATTTTGATAGTGAAGACAAAATTATTGTTGCGAAGGCGTTGAGGCTGGGGTGGGGCATTCTTCTGGAGAACCTCAGCGCAAGCATCGACACCAATCTCGCGCTCGAGCTTATCTAGCTGTTGCATGGCGTACTCAATGTTGTTGAGTTTGACAAGAGACTGGTTCTGTCAGCACGGGTCTACCTAACTATATGGGTGACTTACCTCGGGGTAGAATTGGAAAGGCTCAATCTTCTCCTTTTGGCTGTAAAAGTCCTTGACAGTAGAAAGCCATTTCTCTTGTCTGGTCTGATTGGCAGCAGCTTCCTGCTCAGGCGTCAAGCGGTCCATTTCCCGGGCAAACTTCTGCTCCACAAGCTCACAGTACCTCGCAAGGGCAGCGCCAATCGATTTGGAAAGAGCTGTCATGAACTTGGCATAATGTACGTCATTATCCCAATTCAGGGCGACAATTTGCTCAATGCTCTGATTGAAGGATCGGAAAACATCAACAACCGAAACGCTATGCCTCTCGTCATCCATGGGTATGGGATTCTGCGATTCAATCTGGAAAGAATCTGCCTTGAACGCGTTGTCCACCCAGCCAGTCAGATTCTCATCCGTCATCTGTATCCATCTCCATACAAAATCCTGCAGCTGGTCTTCGATACTGAAAGCAAAATTCTTGCCCGGTAACGCGTCGCTGTGAATGCGACGAATTTCGACGAGTTCCTTGTACAAGTCAAACCCATCCTGTATCGGGACATCTTCTCCTTTGCTATGGGCAACGTCCATGATCCGAGCGACCAGGTCTCGCGCATCAGCAGCATATGCAGGAAAGATCTTCTCCACAAGACACATCATTGGACTGGCACCCATGACTTCTGGATTCTTGCGGTAACGCTTCTGTATCCGCTCACACAATTTGACAACGGCACGACCAAGCTCAATGACGTGATAGAACTCCCACTCTTCTTTGGTGTCCGGTATGTGCTTCGCAAGAAGCTCGCGATACACATCACCAGCCTTTTCTCTCAGGCCTTGGCGTAACTGCTCAGTGAATTTGTCCATTTCTTCCTCTGTACCTGGGAATGTGGGGTCGTCATAAATGTGATTTTCCAAGACATACATCACTGGGCCAAGGGGAGGTGGCTTAGACTCGTACACGTGCATCATGAGCTCATACAGCTCACGCAATAGGCAGTCATGCAATGCAGACAAGATCTGCTGGTTAAGTGCATAGTCGTGAATTGTCCACTTAGTCCGGTCAAAGAGGGATGATTGGACTGGGACAAAGCTCATACGACTAGCCCTTTTGTCTACTGGCGGTGGTTCTTTGACGTAGTTGAAGGCTGCATCGAGGGTATCCAAGTCAACCTCCTGGTTGGTGTATCGTTCGCACACAACGTCCATGAACAAGACGAGCCGTGAGAACTGGGGTATCCTCCACCGAAGGGCTATTTCATTCAGGAGCTCGGCGGATTGCTTTGACAACAGTTTCACAGACGGGCTCTCAGCGGTTGCTTCGGTCGGTTCGAGCTCAGAATCAGCCAGGTCATGTTTCAGCGCTTCGTTCAGTATCGCACGGTAAGTAGCACGTGGATCGGAGGGAATAAAAGTATACGACGAGTCCTGGTCAGAGTCGTCGTTGATGTGAAGCCCGCTCATGTCTACAGGCTGGTCAATCACATACGAAGAGCCACTTTCCGAAGACATGGATCCTTGTCTGGAGGCGTCTGCATAGCCTGCATCCATTGGTGCTCTTGGCTTAAACTGGGGTACAGCTCCGCCAGGTGAGCTCTTTGCTAGTTCAGGGTTAGATTGGATGATTGCCAAAATCATCTGCGAAAGGTCTGGCACTTCTTGGTTCTTCCATGCCTCGTATGCCTCTTCAGTGTCAAAGTCTTCGGCATTGAGCGTCTTCTTTGTCATGAGACTGAGATGGGCCTGGTATGTCTTCAGATCTTGTAGTGCGGCTTTCTCGGTCCACACAGACTTGTGTCTGTTGATGTCGTTCTGCACATCAGAGTAGCTGACAGAAAAGATGCGCGAGACAACCAGGACAAGGGGCATATCCTTGACCTCGTAGCTCCGGGGAATCTCGACTTCAATTGTTGTGCCTCCTTGGCCGCCGTTGCGCTGGTTCTCAGCGGCGAGATCCTGGTCGTGCACTAGCAGCTTCTTCTCCATGGTCATAAGTCTCTGGGCAAGCTCGGGGCGGTCCCTTTGCCAGTCGTGATCCCTAAGGATGGAGCTGACGAGGCGAAGGAAGAGAGCGACATGGCGGTCGACCATGAGCTTCCAGCTATCGTCGGTCGGGGCCTTTCCCTTCTGCAGCTCCTTTGTGGCGTTCGAGTAGAAGATGAGGAGCAAGTCCTCAACTCGCCTATCCTTGTCCATGTTCTTTCGAAACGAGGGGTCCTTGAAGGCATTGAGGAAGACGGCAAAGGTGCGCTTGACGGTGGCATCCTGGAACTCAGGCATGCGCTCCTGGCCCATGAGGACTTTTGTGATGCGCTTGTCGAGGGCGGCCATGAAGTCGCGGGGGAAGCGGGTGCTCTTGGAGTCCCTGATAAGGGAGAAGTCCTTCATCAGGTCGTTGATGGACGTCGACGAGCGCTGGACCTGCTTGGGGGCCGAGGGGACATGTTGCACCCGCTTCTGACGGGGCTGCAGCAGGTAGGCGAGGAATGCGACGCGCAGGGCATAGAGGTAGGCATCTTGGGCGGTGACGGGGCGCTTTCCACGCAGCGTGGCCGAGCTGTTGCTGCGCAGACGTTCGCGGGTCTGCAGGCTGTTTATGCGACGGTTGCTCCCGCGGACGCTGTCCATGGCTGTGCGAGGGTGCGAGGGATCAATGGGGTGGGCAAGGGCGTGTGGCCGCGGTTGGGCGCATGTCAGGGCCGCAGTCGGGGTGGTCGGGGGGGGTGGTGGTGATGGTGTTGTACGTATGTATGCGTGTTACGGGGCGGCCGCTGCTGCCCAGTGGAACGAGGCACCTTGTCCAGCAGTAGTGGGGGGCAGAGCGACCCAACCCGACCCTTCTCTTGTGCTGTCGCCGCCTGCAAGCACACTATGATGTATTCCTGCGCCTAGCCTAGTCGTCTTCTTTTTTCTTTTTTGGATTTTTTTGTCGCTCTTGACACAGGTGTGAGACGATCGACGGTGTGTCTCTGGGCGTCGCGTCGTGGGCAATGGGGTCGCTGCTGGTGGCGCGGCGGCAGCTCCACCACAGTGCGTCACACGCTGCTCAGTGGGCAGGGGGGGCGACGAGCCTCACAGTCGCCGTTGGACGCTCAAGTCAGCCTTGAAACAAAGCGTAAATTAGCCGCGAGTGTAATAATCGTCTGGGTGACATGCTGGCCAGAGACGAGATGAGATGAGAGCGTTTTGCCAGAACCAATGCCGTTTGCTGTTCGGCATTCCGCCAGCCCTTCACCGCTGTCTTCCCAGGGCACATGCACGCACCTCTTCACCACGCCCACACACCCATGGATAGCGAGTCTGCTTGGACAGACTCACTGGAGAGTCTAGACATCTTCCGCCTCGATGCAACCAAGACGCCATTTCCATCTTACTCGCTTCCCGCTCATGTAGCACCACAAGGAAATTCGCTTTATTTCGCCGGCTCACGCTGCCGGTCGTTGTACTTTAGTGTAGCCGAGATGGCATGAAGCTCGGGCGCGTTGGCGTCTTCACATGAATGTCACCCGTCGCGCTGCGTGCCTTTCGCAACATCACCAAACGGTCGCGAGGCTCATAGTATAGCCTCGCGTGGACCCTTGTGGATCCTATCCATTCCCTCTTGTTCTTTTGCCTTTGCAGTCCCAAAGGAGCATGTCACTCACGTCTCCCGCTTACTTTCCTCCATAGCTCACGCAGTCATTGCGCTCAACGCTTCGACATCCAACAAACAATAGCCTCTCGTATTCACGCATTGCACGCGCCACGAAAACAGCACAATCCCTCCAACTGGGCCGGATAGTCTCGCCTGTCCGGGAACGCTGTCCGTACCAGCAACCTCTTTTGTCCATCACACGATATAAGCCCACGTGTCGCCATGCCAGCATCTCAAAGTCCAACCAATGCCGCTGACAGGCCGCGCCTGACAGAAGCCCAAAAGAAGGAGAATCACATCCGATCCGAGCAGAAGCGACGCGAGGCAATCAGAGAAGGCTTCGACCGACTTGCCTCCATCGTACCAGGGCTACAAGGACAGGGACGAAGCGAGGCTGTTGTGCTAGGCGGCGCAATCAAGCTCATGCGCGAGAAGATTATGGAGCGGCAGCAAATCATAAATGACGCAAAAGCAAAGGGAATCGACACAACAGGTTGGGAGCTAGACAAGGACACCATGGAAGCGTGCGCAAGGCAATTCGAGAGGACCATAGCGGAGGATCGCCAGGCAGGGAACGGGGATGAAAATGGAATCGACGTAAAAAAGGAGTAGGCCTTTGCATTTTTGGGCCAGACAAAAACACAGAGGTGTTGATGCTGCAATGGAGTGGTGGAAACAACCTGTCACCACCGCGTCGCACACATGTACGAAGTAATGAGACTACGATCTCTTTTTGCGGGCACAGGAGCAATTAATATGAAGAAAACAAAACACTTGCGCACTCAAACCTCTGTCGGCTCCCTCCATATACATGTGTATATCACCACGCCTCAATAACAATAGGTACCATTGGGCGAGTTTTGGGTATGCATTCCATTCCACATTCACCCGTGCACAACCCACCGTCTTATCGATAAGCCCAAAATTATCTTTCACATGCTTTCTGCACCCCGCCAACCCACTTGCTGGGTCCAACGTGCCTGGCACTCTCCGAACACTAAGCTCGATTCGACTATCAAACTATCTGCGCACCCCATCAGCAATGGCGTTTAGCTTTGGCTTTTCAGGCGATGACATAGAAGAGGATTTGAATGATGTGCAGGAGCAGAGTGGGCAGCAGACAGGTGCTGTGAAAAGCAATGTGCCGCCGCCCATTGCCGCTCGAACTCATGACTTGGATAAAATGGTAGGTTGGCAAGAAATTTCATTTCTATATCCAAAGACGGGGATAAACAGTCAGCAAAGTGTGCTGTTTCAATATCTTTTCAAATTCATTGTTGCTCTGTTCAGTCTTACAATAACTCAACCTACTAAAACACGCCACCAACCTCAGCTCTCCACCCTCCCGGACAAAATCTCCTTTTCCACCGTCTCCCTCACTTCCCCCAAAGGCAGCACCGCTCACCTCCCCCGCCGCGAACTCTTCGATGTGCGCCTGCAACTCATGGCCGAAGACGACGGCACAACCGCATCCCCCTTATCGGGCCTCGAGTCCAGCGATCTGCAGCAAAACGTCTACGAAGGCGGCTACAAGACGTGGGAATGCAGTCTGGACCTCGTGCGCTTCCTGCTGGACCGGGGCCCACGGAAAGATCTCGACGACCTGGTGCGCGTGGGCCACGTGATTGAAATGGGATGTGGGAGTGCACTACCCTCGTTGCTATTATTCCAGTACGCGATAAGAGAAGGGTTAGGGATTTACTTTACGCTAACAGATTACAATGCTGATGTACTGCGGTGCGTTACGCTGCCGAATCTCGTCTTGGCATGGGCAGCGACGTTGAGTCGAGAAGAGAGTGCAAAGTTGTTTGCGGAAGATACGCCGAATCCGCTGCTACGCGATGAAGTTTCGTCTGAGGATCAGCACGCTGGTGGTGAAGAGGAATACGCGGATTTATACACTACGCCTGCGCTGCTTGAATCATTCAAAGCTTGCCTGCAAAGTATTGGTATTACACTGACTTTTCTCTCGGGCTCCTGGGCTCCGACGTCCGCTTTGCTGCCGCTGATTCCTTCGTCGCCTGATCTCAACACTTTTATTCTCGGCTCAGAGACTATTTACAGTCCTGCGTCGCTGACGGCGTTTGCTGATGCTATCGTGGCGCTTATGGGCCGCGTCAAGATGGGCAAGACGCTCGTGGCGGCCAAGCGAGTCTATTTTGGCGTTGGGGGCAGTGTCGATGGCTTCAGGGAAGAGTGCAGTCGGCGGGGTTGTGTAGCAAGCGAACTCGAGTTTGAGGGATTGGGAGAGGGCGGGGTGAGGAGATGTTTGGTTGAGGTGCAGATGTATTAGGGTGAGAGACATTTCTTGGGGCTGAATGTATAAGGGACCAAAAGTAAAGGGTATCTAGGAATTGCTACCATATGTGACAAAAAGAAATCTAGTAGGGCAATGGAAAGTCCGTCAACGCTTGCAACATGGAGTAGCCAAGCAACAACGCACTCTAGGCAAAAAGAAAAAGATTGTTACAACACACAATCCCGCTATCTCGCCCTCACTACAACAGTCGGTCCAGGCAACTCCCTTCTTCCATCCGCATCCTCAGCGCCCCGCATAAGTCTCCTATATGTATCCCCCTCAGCTCTCAACTGCTCTCCTCGACTAACCTGCAGTCTCTCAACCCCTTTACCAATAGTATCGATATGCACCTGCACAGGAATTCCACTCTTGTAGCCCAGCATCTCAGGCGCCGCAACGCCTTCACGCAGATTTTCCAGCCCGGCTTGAATTTCTTGGAGCTTGAGCAGCGTTTCGGAAACGTGCACGACAGCTTTTTGGCGGTAGGCGCTGATGTTAGAGAGGAGGGTGAGCGATCGCTTGTTTGCTTTGACGTTGCCACGGTTGCCACCGAGTTTTGTCCAAAGCGATGACAGGAGTTCTTCCTGAGAGCGGGTAATGGACTGGTCGTCGGTGGTGGCAATGTCGAAAATGGTGGTCAAACGTTCCTCAAGATTGTTGAGGACGAGGAGAAGCGCTTGGGCGGTTTCAATCAGTCGTGTGATTTCGTCCTTGTTCTTGCTCACGTGCAGCACATATTGGTCGAAGATGCGTTCTTGGAGTGAAGGCGGCGGCGCGACAAATGCGCCCGTCATCTGGCGGATTATCTTTCCGACAGTGCCAACAGAGGCATCTTGCTCTGAAATACCTGAGAGCACGTTCATGGTCCAGGTGTTGGTTGCGATGACGCGGTCCATTGCAGCACCTATCCGGCTGTTGTACCGTGATAAATCGACGGAGGCCTCATTTGCCGTTTGGATAAAGTATTCGAATTCGTTTTCTAGCGCTTTTCGGCTAGGAAGACGCGAATGCTTCACGAGGATGCGCAGATCGCGAATAGCGAGCTCAGAGTTCTTGATTGTCGCAGGCAGCGCCGATGTGTCTTTTGATGCATCAAGAATATCCTCAAACTTGCCTTGGACATTGATAAGCTCTTCGAAGTCGGCTTGGTTCCCAGCAAATGAATCTGCAGTAGCGCAAGCGGGGATGAGGTAGGAAGAGCCTGGTAGGGCGCACACAGGACCCATGACGGCGTTTGAGATCGTGGAGCGAAGCATACCGGATGCCAGCTGAATCGCAAATACCAAGATCCCAACGCCCAAGATAACACCGAGAAAAGGCTTGATGAAGTGTTTGACAGCGTAGGAGACAATATCCAGAAAGTGACCAAAGATGGGAGCACCCACATTTTCCCAAAAGAGATTGACATAGTGCCACGGGCTTACTTCTTCCTGTTTCTGCCTTGGTGACCGACGATGGCCATCAGTTGACCCCTGTGCGGAGGATCTGCGAGGCGTACGGCGTGGATTTGATGAAGCGCTCTGTTGCGTATTTCTGGTTCGATTTCGAGGTTGCGATTTTTGGGCAGGCGATCCGTCATAACCTGAGCTTTCCATGGAGGGCATGATGAGGCTGGGCCCAGAAGAGTCCCGTGTATGCGATCTTTGGTCTCTCTGAAAAGGTCTGGGAGTAGTTGTATCGGGCCCTATCCTCTGGGACTGGCTACCTTTTGTACGGCTTGCCTGCTTCCTATCTAGGGTATCCTGTGACTGCGCTGTGGGCGTCGAATGACTGAGATGATGGCGCTTGGGCCTGGGGGTAACAATGGAGTCTGAGACAGGCTCTTGCACGACCTCTTTGTCTGAAGCTTCTAGTTCTTCGTCACTAGCAGCGTCGCTCGCCGAAGGAGTAGAGCCGCCTTCGTCAGATGTATAGTCAGCGTTGCCCCAACTACTTCCCAGGCTGCGATCTAGGCGCCTGGTGCGCGCGCTCATGATATGTGATGGAGAAGTTGACGTCAAGCGGATACAGAGCCAAGGTTAGGACAAGAAGGCAGTGCAGGAAAAAATATAAGAACTAGGCAAGCAATGTCACAGTGACGATTCAACTTTCACTGGACGTGAATATACTCTGATTGCAGGGGGGCTGGGTAGAACAGGTCGCCACTGCTAGAGGCGTGACGTGGTGCGGGGCCAATCAGGTGTCGGGCGCAAGCTGCATGCCTTTGTGTGTGCCGCGAAAATGTCAAGACTC
This sequence comes from Bipolaris zeicola 26-R-13, assembly GCF_000523435.1. Lineage (NCBI taxonomy): Eukaryota > Fungi > Ascomycota > Dothideomycetes > Pleosporales > Pleosporaceae > Bipolaris > Bipolaris zeicola. The sequence goes on along the minus strand of NW_006912447.1, from coordinate 2,649 downwards.
TTTCACTATCAGTACATGGTTGAGACAAGAATCGTGGCGCATTACCTGTTGTGTTATTACTAGAGTATGTAGTCTATGTATGTATGTATGTATGCATGTATGTAAGTGTACACAGGTGGGGGGTGGTGTTGTCTATCCCTCCAACGCGTCCACGTCATTGTGCTATGTTTTGTTTGGGCTAGTCTATGCCAAGGCGCGCTAGCCTAGAAAGTGCATCTTGACCTTCACGTCAATGCACTCGACGGCTCAAGACTTTGCAATGCCACCATTGCGCCAGCTTCCATTCGCGCTGCAGGCTGTGAGACAGACAAAAATAAATACCCGGATATGGAACCAATATGGGCGTCTCGTTGCGAGGAGCTGCTCGTGCTCTGCGCCACAGCAATTGCAGCACACAGTAACCGTCTCATCTGAAGACCCCGCCAGTGCGGGACTCAACACAACAACCACTACCCCTCCTACCCCTCCTACAGACCACCGGACGCTCGCGCAAACGCACAACCTCTTCATAACTTCGCCATATAGTCCTGGCTCGCCGCTCATTCTTCCCAATGGCGCCTATGTCTTCCAGAAGCTGCAATCCTTCCTACGCGCGCAATACCCCCAGTTTGGCTTCCAAGAGGTGATCACGCCCATAATATACAAGAAGTCGCTTTGGGAAAAGTCTGGGCATTGGGAAAACTATGCCGAAGACATGTTCAGTGTCCAAGGGAGGGGAACGACTGCTCAAATACTTGAAGCTGACGGTGGAGAGGATGGCGAGTTTGGATTGAAGCCGATGAACTGTCCAGGCCATTGCTTGTTGTTTAGAGACGAAATCAAGAGTTACCGCGATCTGCCAGTCAGACTTGCTGATTTCAGTGCATTGCATCGGAACGAAATCTCAGGCGCATTAACGGGCTTGACGAGGGTCCGGCGATTCCACCAAGATGACGCGCACATCTTCTGTCGCCCTGATCAGATCTTGGCAGAAATTGAGCAAACACTCAAGTTTGTAGGCATGGTATACAACACGTTTGGACTAGGGCCATACAAGTTGCTTCTGTCCACAAGACCAAAGGATAGCTTCATTGGCACTATTGAAGAATGGGACCGCGCAGAGGAGCAATTGACAACTGCGCTAAACAATATCGGTAGTGAATGGGCCATCAACGAAGGAGACGGAGCATTCTATGGCCCCAAGATCGATATCGTCCTGAAGGATTCAAATGGCAAAGAACATCAAACGGCTACCATTCAGCTCGACTTTCAACTACCACAACGTTTCGATCTGCAATATCAGGCATCCCCCGAAGAGTTAGAGACACGCTCACAGAGTTCTATGGATAAGGGTCTTGACGCGGCATTTCGCCGCCCTGTGATCATCCACCGTGCTATCTACGGATCAATTGAGCGCTTCATGGCCCTGCTCATTGAACACTATGCGGGAAAATATCCCTTTTGGCTTTCTCCTCGACCGGCTGTAATACTATCGTTGAATTCTAACCCCGAGGTTTTGGAACATGTCTCGCGCGTCCAATCAGTGCTGTCAGGTTTGAGATCACAAGACGCATCCGAAGCGTCACCATCATCACCAAAGCCTCTACCTCTGTCAACCATTCACCTTCCTGTGGACACCGATACAAGTGATCGCCCCCTTGGCAAGAAGATTGCAGAAGCAAGAGGAAAGAAATACAACCACATCATCGTCGTTGGCGGCCGCGAAGCGGATAGTGACAGTATGAGCCTGCAGATTGTAAACCAGCCTCACGAGGACACTACAATTGAAGTTTTGGAAAAGCATCTCGAGAGACAGCTCACCGACAAGGAACGTTCAAAGGGCGCAAATGTTCCCTTAAGTGCCGCTAGAAAGTACTTCGAGCAGCTTGCCAACTCTTTTCTATAGTTCAACTTCCTCCAATCGTAGCATTCGTTACAACCATGCAGGAGCAGTTCATCTGTCATGCAAGATTTTAGGATACCTTTTAGAAGAAAAAGAACTATATTATATTTGAAGCCCTAGCTCCAGTGGCGTACTGGAGCTACGAGAAGAACCCTTTTGGAACTTCACCTCTGCATATTGTGTTTCTCTCCACTCAGCCATTTTACCTTAATACACCAATCTCTACTCGACGGAAGTACTGATCATCAACCCCGAATTCAGAATCAAGCTTCCCACTGGGCGATGCAACCAGACGCTTTGCCGTGAGGTACGCTGACTTCTTGGTGTGTCGGTGTTGTGGAGTGCGGTAACTTCTTCTCTGAATGCACTCGATACATTCAATGGGCAAATACTCACCATTTTGTATTCAACTTTTCATTATGGTATGCATCTCGCAACTGCGGAACGTGGTTGACGGGAAAAAAAAGAGGTACAAAGCAACACTCCACAATCGCCGACAAGCCACGAAAAGTGCAATATCTGACAACGAGTTCGTTTTGTGCCCTTATGCCTTAGAGTACTCCATCAAACGAGTCAGGGTGAGATGTAGACAGTTTTGTATGGTAGTATTCAAGGAACATTACTCGGGCCCAACGGCTGCTGTAGCAGAATTTCAATGAAATTGCCCGTGCTCCGCACGGGCCTATCACCTCAACGATAATGATCACCTCAATGATAACACGTAGCTTTTAGTACATATATCTACCACAACAACTTACAATTAAATA
>NW_006912446.1:0-13097 GCF_000523435.1 Bipolaris zeicola 26-R-13 | reverse complement strand
GTCGCGGCATTGTGGTGATTGTGTGGAGAGTCGTGTCAGGTTTGGTGGGGTGGACCACTTACTGGGGTGGGCCGCTTACTGGTGGAACACGTTAAGATAATATATTACGTAACTCTAAGCTCTATAATAATTATTAACTTCTAATATAGGCGTCTATAGGCCTTTAGCTGTCTCGTTATTTATTAAGAAGAGAATTTTTCTTGTTACTTGTAACACTATGCTGGTTGTGGTAAGCGCAATGCGGTGGTCTGCTCCACCTGCCTGCTTTGATTCACGTCCACATCCACAAACAAACGGCAGTCCTGGCATCAGTGTCAACAGAAGTAATCGTGGTGACTTTTACAGCTTTGCAGTAGCACAATCAATCATACGGGGTGTAGTTAAGGCCTAGTTGTAGATGCTGAGCATGCATAACGCATACAATGAAAATAAAATCAAAGGTGACAGCAAAGATGGCGAGCTATGGCTACGCACCAACCCCTATATTACCTATTTTTCTTACCCTACAGCTCAGAAAGCGGAATAAAAAAAGCTCAAGGTTGAGACGCTGGAGAGCCAGAAAGGGAAGCCGTGCCTAGTAGCAGCTGCCTCAGCCGTGCGCCCTTGAGTTCATCAAAACACTCTACTCGCCGCTCACCCTTTCCGCCAAGCCACCTGCACCAGAGCCTCTCTTAGCCTTGATATCGATATCACAAGGCTGTCGAGCCTCACCATGTACATCCATTATTGGGCTGAAAAGCGCTTACCACAATGACGCAACCCATTAAACACGCTTGAACCGTCGAATGCCAACGCTATATGTTCTGCAACTAATATCCTTTGGTGCTTTAATCGTCGTCGATACAGAGCTTTAAACACACTTCCTCTTTTTCCTCCGTGGCAAAAATCTCGCGTTTAACTGCCCAATCGCCAACCTCCCAGCCTCGTTACCCCATGCATACCCAAGGCTGAGCATCCTCTCCTTGACCCCTACCTCTGTGTTGGCAAATCCTGCCCCACTCTTGTCTCTGCCAATTTGCCAGCCTAGAGACCCCTGAAGTTCGCTGAACAGTACTAATACAAACAGGCTGGCTTTTGCCATTCTGGTGCTGTGCACCTCTATGTCACGGCCGGGACGGCCACCAAAAGGGACAGGGTATCAAAACAGTATGGTACAAGTGTTACTATCTTGGAACTGTAGGAGGTGAGGCTAAGTACAGAATCCCACCCAAGGCGCTACACCCAAACGGGGTAAGTAAGCCCTGGCAATGGCAGCGCCATAACACTCTACCGGTGAACCATCTGTGTCACGTTAGTGGTTTACAGATATGCCAACACAACCACAACACAGTTTTGCTGCAGCCACTCGCAAAATGCCAACTCAATTACAACACAGTCTTGCTGCAGCCATATGCAGGGCTGAGGTAAAGGGCTTTTGGACGTCGATATTCATCACAAAGTTGAGTTACTCTTCCATACTGAAGACAATACTTTTTTACAACAATCCTACTCCCATTACATTCTTCAACATGGAATATCAACCACTGGATCAGACCAAAGATGAGATAAGATTACTCACCATCTTGCAAAGTGATGTTTTCGCACCAGATCTTGGTCACTTTCAGCCACGTTTGCAGCCTGACAATCTGCATTGTGAACTCTCTCACCATCCGCTCAAACACTGCTCTTCACGTGGCATGGACAAAAGCAAGTTGCCGTTCCTCGCGCTCAGCTATACTTGGGGAAACCCGCGCGACCGATAGACAATCTACGCCAATGGTACAAGAATTTCGGTTGGGAAGAATCTCGCAAAGTGTTTGCAAGCATTGAAAGAACTCGAGTGCGTGAAAATAGGTTACAAGATATGGGCTGACGCGATATGCATCAATCAAGAAGATTCAACGGAACGCAGTCGCGAGGTCAAGAAAATGGCAGAGTTATACAAATCTGCCAGCAATGTTGCCATCTGGTTAGGAGAGTCAGATGCTGAAAGCGACGAAACATTCGACTTCATCAACGCTATCACAGCTGCTGCAAAAAAAGGGCCTGAAGTTGTAAAGCAGTACCTCTCTACTGTTCTCGATAACTCTCACGAGTTCAGCCTATGGAAGAGTATGACAAGTCTGTTGTCAAGGCCATATTTTGGGCGACTGTGGATCATCCAAGAAATGGCAGCAGGCGGGGAAGACAGTCTGGTTTTATGCGGAGACAAAACAACAACATGGGGGGCTTTGTACAATGTGTACCACGATCTCCGTCTTTGCGATACTCAGACTGGGGATTCAGAGCTTGCGTTGATCTTCCGAGCGAGTCTGGAGCTGTATCCGGCAGCATACAAAGCTTACCGGGACGTGCCCTTCTACATCTGGAAACAAGTGGAGGACTTTCAGACCTTGCAGAATAACCAACGAGGAGGCATTTCTAAACACAGTCGGCGGTTGTTATCGCGCTGTCGCATGGCAAATTGTACCAACAATTGGGATCGGGTTTATGGTATTCTAGGGCTGCTCGAACCACACCTGGCTTTAAAGATCCAAGTCAATTACGAAGCTAGTATTTCGGACGTCTACACAAGCTTCACAAGAACTTGGATTGAGCATACCGGGAAGCTGGAAATCCTGGCTGAGTGTGGTGAATCTGGCGAACATTATTTACGTGACGACACGATACCATCCTGGGCCGTGGATCTGAAACAAACAATCAAAAGCTTGGTAAGCAACTATCACCAGCGCTATCGAGCATCTCTCAATCTCTCGATGAGTTATCAGTTTAATGGGACATCCCTTCTAGTAAGAGGGGTTGTGTTTGGTGAGATTGATGGCGTTAGTGGAGTGCGTTATTGGGAAGACGAGAAAGACGAGCCCGACTTTGTGAACCCGCAATGTTATATAAATCCCTACGGCGACGACGAAGCCTTTACGGAAGCTCTGTGGTATACTCTGGTCGGCGGTCGTGATGCCCAGGGTTACCCAGCCTCCGATGCTCTTGCTTGCATCTTGGATGACACAATTCTTGATCCTGATTGTGCACTTCCTTTTGAATACGCCAAAGGAGACACGGATGCATCTTTGTGGTGGCACATGCATCTCTGGTGGAAACGGAATGCCGAATTCAACATCAACGGCAGACCGTTAAAGCGGCACTTAAAACACATGGATGTCCGTCGACGCGATTCAAGATGTTACTTCGATGCTCTGGCCCGAATGTCGAGATTTTTTTGGTCGAGGCGCTTGATCGTCACCAAAACCGGTCATCTCGGGGTTGCATCTAGGCCTGTTCGCCGAGGCGATCTTATCGTAATCATTGGAGGGTGCAGCGTACCGCTCACCCTGAGAGCAAAGTCATCGCTTGGTGGAGAATGTTGTCCAACTTTTGAGATCTTGGGAGAGTGCTTCATTTACGGGTTCATGAACGGCGAGATCTCACAAAGCGTGAACACAGGCTTACACGCCATGCAAGACCTGACTCTAATATAATGTCAGTATTTAGATGTCTAGATCTGAATAGAACGTCCCGGGAATATCTAAAATGGTGAGAGACTCTGATTTCTGGTAGGATATAGCTTGAGTGTGAGCTTTGTGAATAATGTGACACTAATCGGGTGCCTTGAGACAATCTAGCTGTGCATGAGAAACAAGAAAGCAAGCGCGACGACAGCTTGTGAAACTTACACCCGTTTACATAGTCTTAAGGGTTGCAAATGAATTGGAGGGCTGTGCATGTTCGCGAAGCATTTCCACGCTACTGTAATGATCTAACACGCTGTAAGATGTTCCAGACATGCTCTTGAGATACAATATCGCCAAATTTGACTTTCAAGGTCGTACCAAGAGACATTTCAGCGGTGGTGATGACAATGATGATACAGATGCCCCGGCGTAGGCCAAAACCGTAAGAGACCCCAGCATCCCCAAAGCTGGAAGTGAATGACTCCCTCACGTGACTCCAGCGCGTTAATGGCATGTGGCCAGCGTCTCTGCGGCTCGGCTACAGCGCGCCTTATAGGGACTAGATCAGATAGAAGAACACGGCATGAATCAATCTCTATTACCTCCTTCAGCTGATTGGCTCTAAGAAATTCTACACAATCCTTGCCAAAACTGACCGCTCGGCCTAAAACACAACGCATAAATAGCCCCAGTAGATATACGCATCTAAATTTACCTACCCCTCACTCTCAGCGGGGGACGCCAAAGACCTCCACTCAGCACGCTAAACCCCAACCGTCCAGGGTCTTCTTGGCACCGAACGTCACATCTTGGTTCATTCATGCATCCAGTCCTGTGGCTAAACCCTCAATCCAAACCACATCCCCCTGCGAAACCCTCCCTCCCTCCAAGTCTGCCTGAAACTAAACCTTGCCTCCATCTTCCACGTGCCTCCGTAGGAACCCCGACGAAACCCTCACAAACGTCCAACACCACTTTGAACCCGACCCAGCCCGACCAGCCAGCACACGAGCACTCCCCGTCCCATAAGCCCACAATGTCCGCCTACGAACGCGAACAACAAAACGACTCGCGCCTCGATGAACTCGCATCCAAAGTCTCTGCGCTACGCGGTATAACAGTGGATATATACGACAGCGCACGCGACCAGCATGTTCTCGACAACACTGTACGTTCCCCATTCCTACACCTACTCCTATCCTGCCTTCCTCCACGCCCATCTCCCTTCTACGCCTTCGCATCCCAAAATGTGAATAATCACTGACATATCTTTTTCAATATACAGAACGAAACCTTCTCCAACATGGCCACATCCCTCAAAGGCTCAGCAAGTCGACTGACGCGCATGGCGGCGTCAGGGAATAAAGTAGCGATATTCAAGCTGAGCGGCATGATTGTGGCAGCGTTTGTCGTGCTGTATTGGATTTTCCATTTGATCTTCTGAGCGGAATGCGAACACGGATGCGACAAAGCGAAGTTGGTTGGGTGAGGGGAGAAGATGAAAGGATGGGCGGGGGATTGAAGAGGTGGAAGAAGAATATAGTATCGTATACGTCCATATACGAGGTTTGGGGCGATAGGATGTGTCGGTGCGAATGGCTGGTTGGGAGTAATTATGCATTTCGCACGCACGACTAGGGGATCGAGTTGAGCATAGAAAAGGAGGGTCGAGATGAGGGCGAGGGCAAAGGGGAGCATGATTCATCATGCTTGTTGATTTTCTGTTATTGGGACGGGGACATGGAACATGTCAGTCAATCCCTTGCATATGCGGCGTTCATGACTGCAAGGGAAAGCGATCGGAGCATTTCATCTTTTTTTGATATGCAAGTTCAAAAGATTTCTATAAGCAATTATGTATGCCATGCATATTACGCTCTCGATTCGGCATTAATTTTCAAATCGTGAGTGCAATAGCTCGTACAAACTTCTCAGTATATGACAATTTACTCCCAAACATTGGAGAACAAATCATCGCTCGTGCCACCAAATCCTCCTGCAGGCTTACTTTGGGTAGTGGTAGTGTTGGACGTCGTGGTGGGCGCGGCACTGCTCCAACCTCCAAAGTCGTCGTCCTGTGTCACTTTAGGTGCACTCCAGCTAGTTGTTGTTGCTTGGGCCGTGGTAGTGGTTGCTGCAGGCTGGCTAGGCGCGGACGATCCCCAGACATCATTACCACCCCAGGCATCCATGTTTGAAAACCCTGAATAGTTGACTGCTGGTGCAGCGGGCGTGGACTTTGTAGCAGGAGCAGGCGCGGGTGAAGAGAGGTTGAATGCCGAGTTGACAGGCGGCGATGCTATTGGCGGAGAGGTGACTTGTGGTGCAGGCGCGGAAGGCATGGAGAGATCGAGGAGGTCGGCCATACCAGACGCCGCCGGAGCTGCAGGCTTGGATGGCGCAGGCGAAGAAAAGGCACTGAAGTTGTTTGCTCCTCCAGCAGGGCTCATGGTACGACTCTGTGGAGCAGGCTTTGAGTCGAAAAAGTTGCCACCGCCGCCAAACATGTTGGAAGACGACGACGACGCGGGTGGTGATTTTTTGCTTGAGAAGCTATCCAGACCAGAAAATGGTGAAGGCTTGGGGGCGGGAGCAGCGTTGAAAGACAAGCTGCTGAATGCATCGTTCATACCGCCAAACGATGACTGCTGTGGTGATGCCTGTCCCTGGGACGACACGAGTCCACCGAAAGAGTCTTGACGAGCATGCTGTTGTGGCTGAGGCGCTGCCGCGGGCTTTGCAGCATACAGAGACAAGATCGACTGCTTGAGATCTGGTCTTGAGGGCGCTGCCGCAGCAGCAGGACCTGTGCTGGATGGACGAGCAGGTGCAGCAGAAGATCCTCCCCCGAGAAAGTCAAGGCCCAACAATGAATCTCCTGCTTTGTGCTGTTTCGGGGGCGCTGGTTCTGCCTTTGGAGGCGGTCGTGCAGCAGCTGGCGGTCCAGTGCTCGGTCGCTCGGGAACTGGATCATCTCCAAAAAGGTCGATAACAGGCTGCTGTTGTGCTTGTCGCTGAGGAGGCGGGGCACGGCCGGATCCTTGTGCCAGGCGTTGCGAGGCTGAGCGTTCTATTTGTACCTTCTCCTGCACCTTACTCAATGGCTAGGATTGCTGTTAGTCTTCGTCTTCAAGGTGGCTTGCGCATACTAACCATATCATCATCGTCACTGTCCAGAGTGGAAGGATCCGGCATGGGCCCATCCATGACCCAGCGCTTCGATTCATACTTTGTACGGATAAAGTTCTCAATCTTGGCCTCGGATGGAACGTGGCCAGGTGCCAATTTCGACTCCCAGTATTTGTTGGCTCGCGCATTTCCCCATTTCAATACACTCTCAAGTTGTTCATCAGTCCAGGTATCTAGGTCAACCGACTTGACCCTGCTGATATGTGTTCCCATGCCGCGGTGTATGCCCGAACATCGAATGCATATGAAGACGCCTAGATTCCAGCTTGCCCATCGTGGGTCTGCGAGAGTGTTAGCGGGCGCAGGGCACAATGGCACACTGTTCTTACGCTTGTTCCGTTTGCAGTCTGAGCATGTCTTGTTGCCTTCGAGCTTTACCAAGTTCTTCAGTGTGGCGCGATTCTGCTCCGCCCGGTCGGCGGCAGGGTTGGGCCGTCGTGACATTGTGGGGTAGGTGGTTGTGTGCGGAGACTAGGTGCGTATTGCGGAATCGTAGAGTCGGCGCGTGGTAGGGTGGAAGAAAAGCAGTATCTCGCGAGTGCACGTGTCAATGTCGAGGGTGGTTGAGTGGGGATTGGGCTGTTTCATTCGTGCCTGAAGCGTTTGGTGTGCCCTAACAATGACGCTCGGCTTGGCACGGCATGCCACCACCCCTCCTATGTGACCAGAATTACTTGTATACCCTCTGCCTATGGGTACCACATTTTGAGCAGTAACTGGTTGCTGGGCGATCCACATATTGAATCATGGGCGAATTGGTCATAACAGGGACTGCCCTGTTAGAAAGAAGTCATTGGATTAGTGCTTGTAAACGCCTGCCCCGGGTATCGCCAATGTGGTATGCTATACTATAATACATGCGCTGACCGCTAATTACTTTACTTTGCTGACTACACACAGCAACAATGCTTATGCGGGGCGGAACCGCCAGTCGTCCCAGTCCTCATCCTCCGACTCGCTTTCTTCGTCTTCTTCATTCTGAGGGGCTGTCGGCTCTTGGTTTGGTACATCACCTGGCCGTCCAGACACCGTCCGCAATGCCTCTCTCTGCTCCCGTAACCTCTTGACCCTCTCCTCGAGTCCTTCCATCTCTTCAAACTCGTCCTCAAGGGCCCGCGCAGCATCTTCCTTCTCTCCTTCCATTTCTTCGTCTCTCTTGGCGCGTTGTGCACTTTGTTCTTCTCGTACTTGGGCGGCGAGCTGGGCAGCTGTCATGGGTGCTGCTTCTATGACGGCACCTGAATAGGCGGACTTGGCCGGCTGTGGGGTCGGCTTCTCTGTGCTCATCTCGGTCATGAAGGCGTCCAGCTCTGCTTGTGCCGCAGCGTCCAGCGGCGGGTCTACAGGCGCCGGAGGCTCTGGGGGTGGAATGTCTGCCACTACCGGGCTCTCTTCTACTGGGCCAGGCGCGACTGGGTCATTGTCGTCGTCGTCATTTGTCGCGCCCGCATCGAAGAAACCGGCCGGAACGCCCGCCTCCTCCTCGGTTCGCGTACGCTTCTTCTCCTCTCCGCCCTGGTCAGGAGCCTTCCGCTTCTTCGCTGTTGGTGCTGCTGCGGGTGCCTGAGACTGTTTTTGGGGCTTCTGGGCTTGCTGGCGTGCTGCACGTTGTTGTCGCAAGAGGGTTCGGGCGTCGGCCATTGTTTGCCGGGGGTTGGTTGCAGAGTCTACGGTGGCAGATGAAGCAGTCGGATTGCTATCAATCGGCGTGGTTTGGTACAGTCCTGTCGCGCTTCAACAAAACAGCTTGTCCAGCTTGTCCAGCCACGCAAAGGGTCCAGGTTGTTACTAGTGGCTGGGATTACGGCAGCCAAGACGTCGGCAAAACGCAGCGTCCAAGCTCCACTCCACTGTCTCCTCACTGACACCACCCATCCCGACACCACACGACACACCGCGCCTCTGTCCGGCAATCCATTCACCATCTCCTGCTGCCTCATACTGCGCTCAGATACAAGCGCATACACCAGGGGCATCTTCCCATCCACCATTGTCGTCTCTGTCGCGCCGGTTGCTGGTGCGCCGTCGGCTCCGTCCACGGGAGACACGCGCACGAGAAAGCTGCGACTCATATTCGGCAGGCTCGTCTCGCATCGCGGCTCCAGTCTGTACAAGCAGGCGGGATACTTGTTGCTCTCTCTTTGACTAGTTAGTAGCCGGCTCGTACGGCGTGTCCGCTGGCCCGCCACGCCACGCGCAGGGCAGGATTGGGGCTTCCGTAGAGACTTTTTCTTTGAATCTTGTTGCGCACATAGCATAAGCTGCATTCGTGGTATCATCTATTCTTTGAAGCCCATCACCCGTGTCCACCACCATGTCCGGTAAGCAGACACCATCTACACGCGCCCGTACCAGCTCCTCGTCGCGCACCCCGCACACCGCACGCGCGTGCACAACAGCCTCTGAGCTGCATGCTCATGCCAATGCTCATGCCGATGCTGATGCTGATACCGCTGCCACAGATGAAATCAGGCGCTCCGGCCGCGCCAACAAAGGCCACCATACAAAGAACCAAGACGCGCTCGACGAGCCCGCTGCTGCCGCTCCCGCTGCTCCTGCTACTCCTGCTGCTGCTCCTGTAGCCGCCCCAAAGTCAAAGGCAACCCCAGCAACTGAGAAGAAAGGACAAGCCCATAGCAAGAAAGGAAATGCAAAGGGTCCCTCTCAGCGCGCTCGGTCGACGCAATCGGCCGACGCAGATGAAGAGGACGACGATGAGGAAGAGGAGGACGCCATCATCCGCTGTGTGTGCGGTGACCAGCGCGACATTCGCGGACGGCAAATGATCTGTTGCGACAGCTGTACAGCCTGGCAACACAACAAGTGTCTGGGCCTACCCGAGGGCGATTTCTGGGAGGGTAAAGACTACTACTGCGAGCAATGCAAACCCGAAGACCATGTTGAATTGTTGGCTGCCATGGCCCGTGGCGAGAGGCCGTGGGCGCGCAAGAAGGGCTCCAAACCCAAGCCTCGCGCCAGCGACGTCAAGCCGGATGCCCGATCTGAGAAGGCAGTGACACCCCAACAGTCTACGCCCTCACAACCTCCAGCAGCTCCTGTCGAAGCCACTACTCCCACTCCCGCTCCCATCACAGTGCCCACCCCAGAAGCTTCCAACGGCCATGCCGAACCAAAGGTACACTCTCTTGGTGCCATTGTTATAATCTCCGCTCACAAACACAAGCAGGGCACCAAAAGTCAGCCGCAGTCGCCTCTCGGTGAGAAGCGCCGCCATGACGCGGCCTCAGAAAAGGCCAACGCAAGTAAGAAGCGCAGAAAGTCGAGCCATCATGAAACCAAGACGGAGCCGCAAGACGGATTGGCCACGGACATTGACGCCCTTCCTCAGAACCAGAAGGCTGTTGCGGAGAAGCTATGCGAAACCCTGGCACCCTTGATTACTTCCGCCTCGGACACCCGGGGATACCGCATCCCAGACGGCGAGACTGCCAAGTCTCTTGCTTCCAAGTATACCCTTCAAATGTGCCATGCTGCTTTCAACTTGTATGGTGAGCCTACCGGCGGGTCCTCGCCATACTTTGGCAAGATGCGCACTATCATGTTCAATGTTAAGAAGAACACCGTTCTTGTGGATCGTCTGCTGTCAGGAAGTCTCAAGGCCGAGGACCTCGTGAGCATGGAAGCCGAGGAAATGGCAAGTGAAGACAAGCAACGCGAGTACGCGGCCATGCGAGAAGCGGCTGAGAAGCAAATGATTCTGACCGAAGAGACCGGGCCTCGGCTGCGCAAGACACACAAGGGCGAGGAGATTGTCGGTGAAGATAACTTTGAGAATGATGATTTCAAGGAGCCCACTCAACGGGAGCGGGACAGTATCACGGAAGATGCAGCGGTGCATTCACCCGTGGCCGTACCCCCATCCGAGAGCCCTGCCGCGCCAAGAACGTCCGAGGCGGAAACACCCCAGCATGACGGCTTGCGACGAGCATCGACCAATTTTGATATCAACTCTGTCTTCGATAAGGTCCGCTCACCTCAGCACGACCAGCAAACCTTCCTCCACCGCCGCCGCAGCTCCATGCACACACAAGACAAGCCTCAAAGTGCTGTGGATGATGCAGACGTTGACCGACTGCTCAAGGATGAAGACAACGATGTGGAGATGTCAGGCTATTCCTCCGATCCAACAGTCTGCTGGCATGGCTCCATCAACATGCAGTCTATGGAACCGTTTGATGCTGTTGCCCGATTCGTCGCAGGCGGCGACTTTGGCCAAGTCGTACCCTGGGAAAAGCTTCTAACCCACATTGTGGCGATCCAAGGACGTATCGAGAGTTCCAAAGGAAATGATTATATCCAGAGCATCGGACACACGGAGAGCCATGAAGTTTCTATTCTCGCCGTTAGCCCCGTCACCACTGAAGGACGCACAGTCATGGACCATCTCTACGAATACTTCCACTCGCGTGGCAGGTGGGGTGTAGTACCTGTCGAAGGCAACGACATACTTCGAGATCTTTATGTGATTCCAATTGAGGAGGGCGGAAGCAACCTTCCTCCCTTTATCGACATGCTGGAGTACTGCACCATTGAGACACCCCGCAAGGAAAATATGCTGTTATTGGCCCTCGTAGCCAAGCTACCAGAGCTCAAGCCCCAACATCCGCCAACTGAACATTTTGAGCGATACCCAGCTCATGAGGCTGCGACTGGTCCAATTGCGCAGCCCGCTTTTGGCGGCGGCCCCAGTCCATCACCGATGACCAATCCTCACGCGCCGCAATTCTCACCGGTCAGCGCAGCCTACCCGCAGTATGGCAACCCATTCGCACCACCACAGGCAAACATGGTGCCCAACCCACAACCTCCGATGCCCATGCATACACCACCACACCACCAGATTCCGAAAGCACTCGAGATTCTCGGTCCCTATATTGACGCACCTGTTATTGTTACTATCCTCACTTCAAACCTTTCACAGAACGCAGTCGTCTCAGAATTGCAAATGATCAACCTGAGGCATATTGTTGAAACTGTGCCAGAAGCGCGGGACAACATTGCCGTGTTGACGAATCACCTGCAATCCAAGACTGAGGCAAATCGCCAACAACAGCACGCCCAGCCATCAGGGCCTTTGTAGGACAGAAAGTCTACGCAGGTGTCATGAATTTTACGGAAATACACACGCGCTGAGCGTTCGAGTGTATAGCGTATCGCATGTAACAAGGGAAGGGGAGCAGTTTATCAAAGGTAGCCGGCGCTTTGGGTGGTAAACATCTCTATTGAGTTTCGTTCAGGATCAGCCCTGTGTGGCGTTCTGTGGCGGCGGCGATGAGGGTGGGCGGGCTTTTCATGACTTCATCGATATATTTTGTTGATACCCATACGTGGTGTTTTTTGTTGTTCGCTCCTTTTTTTGATTATAAAAATGGGTTTCCGATTCACTTGTAGCTTTTTATCGGCATGTCCACTCTTCCACTGCCATGACTCTTTGCAAGTGGGGGGACTTTTTCTCATGTGAAATGATGCGGGTTCGTCGCTGGTCGGAAAAGATTTCAAATAGTTTTCGTCCGTTGCGTTTGTTGGTGTGATATTAACACGACAAGTCGCAGGCTTGGCTTTCGCACGACCCGGTTATTATATTCTAGACTAGAACGGCAAGTCCCGTGTTGAATTGGGTCCAGATCTCGACAGCGATCTAAGATCTACATAGATTCCCGGACAAATGTCCGACTCGACAGAACGCGTAGAAAATGCGAGTCAGAATGAGAACCCGATCGGAACTCAATGATCATCATGATCCCTTTTGCTTTGTTATCCCTATCTCCCGTAGCAAAAAAGCGTCTCGTTCGCCGACTAAGTATTTTCCGCTTCAAAGTGGTCCTAGACCCGCCCCTCCCACGTGGGATGCGCATTCGTAAAGTTTACTTGGAAAACGATCCAATCCGATCCCCTTTTTAAAACTTTTGCTTTTCCCTTACTACCAATCACCAACCAACAGATACACTTTGGCCCCTACGCCTCTAGCTAGCTACCATATCTTTTTGGTCATTCCCGGATCTTGTTATTCCCACAGACTTGGCTCGCCACGTGGCAAAATCTAGGATCCAAAAAAGTCTAAAGACTTATCTAACCCTGACACAAAAACAATCCGAATAAGAATGCGAAGAAAGAGGTGGAAAAAAAAGCACAGTCCAGCAACGAATGCCGAGTTGCTTACCGCTACTTTGACCTTACAACCACATATGGGGTCATCCATGCGCGGGAGATGCCGAAAGAGAGAAAGAGAGAAATACGTGTGAAGAGACCGAATGCGAAGCAGAATGCGACTAACCTGATTCGCTTGCCATGGGAGTGTTGTAGTGTAGTGTGCCAGTTACCCAAATGCGGAATGTGGAGCGCCTCCCCCCCCAAAGAAATGTTTGGGGGTTACTTCACAACACAGCTCCAAGAAACACGAGTTAGTGAGACGAAAGAAATAAAAGCTTTCCTCGCATAAACATGTACATGCACTTTTGG
>NW_006912445.1:0-13194 GCF_000523435.1 Bipolaris zeicola 26-R-13 | reverse complement strand
GCCATGGTGGTGGAGATACAACGCGTCAAAGTTGAGGTGGTTATGAGGCGCGCGCGCATGAGGTGGTAGCGCGCATGAGATGGTGGGGCTAGTTACGGTTTTTACGGGTGCTGCTGAACCCAAGATTGAGGTTTTAATGGGCGCAAACCCCCGCGCTTGCCCCCTTATTTAAGGACTAATGAGTTTAGCGGAGGGGAGGGGGGGGGAGGAGACTGACAAGGGCTAACCTGTCAATTGTTATGGTTAAGGAATCTGTGTATATAGCGATTACAGACTAAAACTACGTTGTAACGAGAAGGGCACAGAGCAAACTACCTTATGCGCTTCGAACGCCGTATTTCCCCTCAGGAAATAGATGAAAAAAAAGAAGAAGAAAGCAAGAACCAAACTACCCCGCAATGCATACATTTCATAAGAGCGTAGAACCTATGCATGATGAACAAAAGAGACCATCTGCATCTTCCAAAAAAAACAAGCCATGGATATCAATATTCCGGTGGCGCCCAAGGAAAAACGACTCCTCCACCAAGGGTATACCATATATATCTCTCCACACCCTCCTTCGTCTTCCAAAACCACACACCTACACTTTGCATTTTAAGAAAGATGGAAAGCGCCCTGGCCTTCGCGGATGGCAACGCTGAGCTTTTCTCGCAGTATTTCGACGCTGCTGTAGTCTGGCATCTTGAGATAGTTAACACACGTCATGACAGACGGGAGATAGTCGTCAGATGTGAATGGTGGCTCGCTGGGCTTGCAAACAACTGTAAACATTGGTGTGAGAGCTTTGAAGCCTGCGAAAAGGTTAACATGATTGTTATTTTGTGGGATGATTAGATGGATCCTACCTCCAATTGGAAGCTTGGGGCTACCAGTGATGAACTGCAAAAAGTCTCGACGCTCTTGTGCATTGAACTGGCTCATTGTAGACAATAGATTGCGCACGCTCTTGCTGTCGAGATTGTAGCCGTGGTCTGCCTTGATCGAGTCCACCAATGCTAGAGCATTGTTAGCACAATCGTACAATGTAAAGAGAGTCTGAACTTACTTTCGAGAGACCAATCCTCATCGGTCCTGCCGAAAAGCATGACCAGCTCGTCTGGAGTAAAGGCCTTGAGTGCAGAATACGGGAACACCTCCGTGAAGCCCTCACGGAAAGCGTTCGCCTGGCGCTCGACACCGGAGCCCAAAGTGAAATCTATAACCTTGTCGACATATAAGTCGACATTTTCAATCGTGACTGCTGTATTTGCGCCGTTTTCGATGAGTTCGATTGAATCATAGCCGGGCAGAGTGAAGTCGAGTGCTAGATCCTCTACAGTACAGTCATGTATGACAATTTCTTGGAGAGCTACTGCCTTTTCGTCTGGACTCAAATCGCTGTCCTCGACCTTCTTCTTAGCGTCGGCAAATTGCTTGAGCAGTAACAGCGATGAGGCCAGGCCCTCATCGACAGTCTTGATGGCCCCAAGAGATGGCACAACGGCTGTGCTAGAACCGTCACTGATGCGGAAGAATGTCGGATTGAAGGAAATGTCGATGATACGAGAGTCCAACATGGAACGGGCAACGAATTTGCCTAGGACTTTGAACAATTCGAGGCGCTTCTCGCCATTCTCGCTGTTCGCCTCTTCTTCGCTCATCGGTGCAGGGTACAGTCCTCGCTTGCCAAAAGCGTATTCGTCGCTGTCGTTTGATTCATTCTCTCGCCAGAGCTTGAGCTTCTTCTTGGAGAATTCCCGAGAAACAGTTGAGTAGAACTCGAGAGTTGGTCCCAAGCCAGTTCCGACTTCTTCGAAGTATTCAACTTCTAATACACTGGCAGAGTGTCCGTATAGCTGCATGACCTTCATCGCAGACTCGAGGATTCGAGATCGTGATATGCGGACCTTTTGGCGCTGGAGTCTGCCCAGGAAAGGTCGCTCATCCCGGTGTCGGTCGCCTCGTGAATCACTTGTGGGTTGCGAATTCTGCCATCGCGTCATTGATCGGGAGTAACCAAACGAGGTAGACTGCAGGAAGAGGTGGCGAGTCTCGAATGGGAATAAGAACGGGTAAAAGCGGGCTAGATCCTCACTCCAACTAGGGAGGCAGTTGCTAGCTACGATGAGAGGCTCCTCAAGTTGACGGTTGAGCTTCGCAGTAAGCTTCGTATTGACAAACTGCGAAAGCGGCTCCGCATTGAGTTTGATCTGCTCCTTGTTCGCCAGGAGAATGTCGTCGAGATGAGAATTCAATCCGTGAAGTATGCTGAGCAGCCTGAGAATACCAGATGTCACAGGATGCTCATCCAATGAAGCTGGCATACCTGAAGCGTCGGACTTTGACTCTGGAGGCGGTGTCAGAGAGCTCGATTCGCTCGGTGGCGGACCCTGCACCCGCTTGAACTTGATTGTATGAATGCCATTCCATACTGAGCGCAATGGGCCGTCTGATGGTTGAGATCGCGTGAAGTGTACAGCACGGTAGATGGTGGTCTCGTTCGAGAGTGGCTGGTCATTCACACTGAATTCAATATGCCAGTCTTGGGGAGTGGACTGAACAGCGGCAGCATAGGAAAGAGCGCTCGCAGCTCCTCCCAGGGTCTGGCGCATAGCCGAACTCTGCAACAGTGCAGACAATCGTGAAGCAGGAGTCCTGGCCTCTGAAGGTGGCTTCGCCATTGGTGTGCCCTGAACAGGTGTTGCAATCCTCGTACCATCTTCCTGGTGAGCCGTGGCTTTGCCTGTTGATGCGACTTCGACGCTTACGGCAGATGGATCCGGCATATCCTCGTCGAGGTCTTCCTCTAGATCATCCACTATGGCATTCAAGGCACTATCTTCATCCACAGATTCGGGGTCAGAGAGCTGAGATTCATCGGCACATTCGACAGGGTCCTGGCCGCTATTCGAACGAGGCATGGCTGGAGGCGGGGGCGGTGGTGGTAGCGGAGGGTTCTGCTGCTGACGTCTGCTCGACCGCCGTGTCTTCTCACGTGTAGCGGAGCTAGGCCCTGGTTGGGGCGAATCTGGTGGACCTGGTTTGGAATGTGATGGCTTCTTTGGAGCACGACTCGCTGGATCAGATGGTGTTCGAGGGGGTGGAGGCGCCCGACCTTCAGCAAGAGCTTGGGCGTACATGGCTTCGAACTGATCGCGAGCGAATTGGTCTCTAGGCTGAGCCGGTCGAGGACGGTCTGCGAGGCTGATACGAGGACGGAGGTAGTCATCCAAGGCTTTGAACGTTGCAATGGCGTGAATTGACACCATGATGTTGCGGTATGTCTTGGGAATACCCGAATCGTCATCAGCGACGAGCTTGAGCCGAAGTTGCTTAGCCAACATGGAGGTCGCGCTTCCTCGACTGTCATACATATTCTGATGCACAGTGATGACATCGAAATGCTCGGACCTACTCAGGAGGTCTTGAAGCTTGTGTACCAAGACACTGAATGGTGTTGCAGGAGACGCGGTGCTGGCAGTCTTGATTTTGCTCTGGCTGCTACCACCCATAAAAGCCTCTAGGAAGATTGGTCGAGGATCGGTATGCTTTGAAGACATTGGCTTTGAGAAGACTTCCAATAGCACATCGACAATCTTAGACGACTTGAGCTCGTAACTAGTTATACTTTCAAGCGCATCGCCCTCAAAGTAAGATGCCAACCGGGTGAACAGGTTCATGAAGTCGCTTGCAGTGCCCTTGCAACCACAAGCCTTGATTTCGTTGGCAAGCGTCTTCAGATCTTCCAACACTGCAATTGCTCTGTCGCGTGTGGGCTTGTCGCTATCCCTTTCGTGCGTCTCGATGAACTTCTTGGCGCGAAGGGTGATTATGTCTTCAACGTTGGGCATCGGTGGTGGTTCACGCTGATCGTCAGAGGACGAGGAAGAATCGGATTCATCGTCATCATCTCGGTTTTGGCTGCTCGCGTTTGGATCGTCGTCAAGGTCTACCTCGTCTCCTTCGTCATCAGAATGCATTTCCATGTCGACTCCATCATTCGGGTTGCCAGTTTCTGACTCGGCTTCTGGTTCGGCAGAAGAAGCAGTACTATCACCTGAAGCTGTCACATTAGCTCCCAGAGTAGACTTTGACTCTTTGGCCCGAGTGTCCAGTGTCTTACACGGACGATTTGCAAGTTGTTGGATTTCTGAAATGACACCTTCGCGGTAGAATTGATAGCGGTATATTGACTCGAGACGCTTGAGCAGCAGTTCGGCGGCTTGCAGAGCGTATGTGACTAGAGATGGGTGGTCTTGTTGAGTGAAAATCGACGCCAAATGCGAAGCATACGGTACTGGTCGCAGAGCCTCCTCGAGAATATCGATGTCGAGGTTGGACAACATCTTGAGATGAGCAGTAAGTACTTTTTGTCGAACGCTGAGGTTCACAGTACTGGAGTAGGCATCGGTCAGGGTGGGCAGAAGAATGACTGCGAAGCGCTTAACCTCGGCCTTGCACCCCTCAAGCAGCTGTATACGCTTTTCATTCATAGTCTTCTTGTTCGATGAAGAAAGGGGGAGAATGTCGTCACCGGGATAGCCAGCGTCGAAGAGGTCGTCGAGGTACGACAAGCCTTGCTGAGGAACATCGGGCAGAAGCTCGCAAATGACGTTAAGAGTCTCAAAGACCTGATCCTTGGGCCTATGGATAAGAGCTTGCATGATAACTACAGAGTCAATCTTGGCCGCAACGTCCTCTGTGCCCGTTGGAGGAGAGACGCCGGTGAGAATCTGATACAGAGTGTCCACAACATTCATCTTGAGCAACTCTGCAGATAGACGCGGGCTGGCTTTGGCGGTATACGCAAGAACCTGGAGGAACATGGTGTGGATGTTGGCCCCAATCATATTGGTGGTGCCTGGTAGAAGGAGCCGTAGAATGGCCTTTAGAAGGCCTGGGCTGACGAGTTCTTCAAGTTTACTCTCGTGCTGCTTGAAGCTTTGAACAATGCGAGATACGCAGATGCAGCCCTGCTCAACAACCTTTTGGTCGTTGTTGTTCAGGATGTTCTCTAGTATAGGCATGACGTCGCGCACGACTGGGAATGAATCTTCTGGGATATTGCGGCAGCAATTGGCAGCAGTCGTGACGGCTGTTCGCTGTGTGCTGGTGGCGAAGAAATCGAGAAATGTGAGACAGGCAGTAAGACCACCCTCACGCACAATAACTCCAGGAAATTCGATGGAGATCTTCTCCAATGTGCTCAAGCATTGTTCAGCTAGGTCAATGAAATTGATTTCGAGTAGCTTGGAGCAGAGGACGGGGACTGCACCACCGTAGACGACGTTGGCGGTAGCTTGGGGGAGTGCCTCCATCAAATTGGCGAGGCAGCGGCAGGCGAGCAACATGATTTCTGGATTCTCTTCCATTGTAAACTCATTGGGCTGCATAAGCTTTACAAGCTCCTTGACATATGCGTCGGGAGAAAAGTGGCCAGCCAAATTGTCTTCGGTAGAGATGAGGAGTACTTCGGAAAGCTCGTTGAGAGCCGTCAGTTGTACCGTATCGTCATGCGAACGCAATTGCTCCAGGATGCCACGCAGGCGCTGTGTGGTGCCCGCCATGATGCCTGTCAGCTGCCTAAGAGCAGAAAGGCTGTGGGGGTTGCGTCCAAGAAAGCCGCCAGTGAAGGGGTCGTCGTCGTCATCATCGTCATCATCGTCTTCTTGATCGTAGCGCTCCCCGTGTTCGTCAGCATGCTCATCGTCGCTGCTATGCTCATCGCCCGATTGACGGGCATCCTCTTCAGCGTTTACTGGAGGGGCGTCTTCCATGGTGGTATCGGTTTCCATCTTGTTGGATCTTCGGGAGCTTCGGCGGGATGTGGATGGCGTGTCGGGGTCGGGGTCGGTGTGGGAGGAAGGCTTGGGTTGCCGCCGAGAGCTATCAGGGCCGCTCTTGCGGCCGCCTCTGGTGCGTCTCGAGGGTTGTGGCGTCGACTTCTCGTCGATGGGATCTGATGGTGGGCTATTGGCAGTCAGCGCATACTCGTGGGTATCATAAGCGCTTGGCACAGACCCAGAAGAAGACATTGCGGCGGCGGCTTTGCCCTTTGCTTTGTTGGAGCGGGTTTTGGGCTGCTGGGGTGGGTCCTGCAGGTCAATCTTGGGGCGCTTGTTGCGGGCGGAACGGGCAGGCGGAGCGTCTGTGGTGTCGGGCTGCTCGGGGCTCTGGTCGTCGCGCGCAGCAGACTTCCTCTTACGAGCTGTTGGGGGCGGTGGTAGGGCTGGCTGAGGGGGTAGTGCAGGCAGCGAGTTGGGTGTACTGTTTGTGTGGGGATTGCCTGATTGGCGCCTTTGCGAGCGAGTGACTCTGGACGACATGAGAATCTGACTTTAGGCTTGTGCAATCGAGACGTGCTCGGACAGGGTGGCGCCGGTGGGATGCAGCAAGTTGCGTGTCGGCAAAGCACAATGAGACGAGGCTGAAGCGCCCGCAGCAGGAGATGAAGGTGGATGGTGAAAGTGGAGAAGAGCTGGGAGGGCCCCGGGTCGAGCAAAGCGAACGGTATTTACCTTTGACGAGGTCCTCTGGATGCCATCAAGAACGCGCCATGAGGCGGGTGCTCGAGCGAGTGCGGTGAGTGCAAACACACAAGGGCACGGGTTGGCGGGGTGAAGGGGAGTGGCAGAAGGGGTCCAGCGAGAGCAGGTGAGCAGATGCTCTAGTGGGATGGTGATGGGTATAGAAAGAGATGTGGTAATGCTGCAATGAGTGCTGCGAAGGCTTGAGGTTCCATATCCTCCATGCCAGGTCGGCGGAGCTAGTTACGTGACCTGACTAGCGGCCGCCGTTATCGATAGCGACCCGGCCACCTGCCTGCACTGCACTCTACTGTACTGTGACTGCACTGGCTGTGTTGGGTTGGGACGGCGCTGCCAGTGCTTGCTTTTGCAGTTGTCGCTATATGAATTCTTTTTGTTGTTTCCCGATACCATTTTTCCATGAAACTCAAGCAATTTCCCTTCCTCTGCCTTTCTCTCTCTCTCTCGCCTCTGCCATAAGCCCAGCCGCAACTACCTTTGTGCGGGTCGTGCGCATACATTCACTCATTCATCCCCGCCATCGGGATACTGTCTGTCCTCCCTCCTGACTACGTAGCCCGCTCGCACGCGGCGGGACAAGAATACTACAAGCGTTATCGTTGAGTCAGGCCAAGGTTCCAGGTCCAATCCGACATGGCGTGCTCTTCCACGGCCGGGTTGCAGCCAGCAGCCAGCAGCTAGATCAGGCTGCTTGTTCAGCATTCCCACTGCTACGGTCCGTCTGTGCCTGCTGATTCCGCGACAAGCCACAGTGCTTGTGGGGTCGCCCAAATGCCGACATCGCTCACGTGAAGCACTCCCACATGACTAAGCACGCGGTACACTGTACATATTGCCAGGAATGTAGTACATATAGCCATGTATCTGCAGCATAGGATGCAGACGTGGGCTGCATGTCGGCGCATGCTTGGGGGGGCGCGAAAAAAAAAGTGTTTCATGCACCGTGGGCCATACAAGTAGTTCGCAGCCACGGGGTCCACGGCCAGATCGGCGGTGGCAGTGGCACGGATAGAGTAATTGCGAGCGCAAATGCAAAAGACATCGATAGCCCCGCCGCCCGCCCGCCCGCGCGAAACAGAGTCTCAACCGCTGCCGCCTGGCCTGTCCGAGGATACAACATGGCTGCTCCTGATCTTCATCCGCTCTCGCCCGCTTCCACGCCCCCATTACTCCCACAAGATCCACCTTTTTCCCAAACTCAAACACGCTCGCATCCGCCTCCCCAAACCGCCCTCGGTTTCGCCCCACGCTTGCACTTTGCGACCCTCGGGTCTCGCCTCAACAGCCCCGCGTCATAACAGACCCCTACCCGCGTGCTTCTCACTACCGCCTAGCCCGCCGGTAGGCTACCGGACAACCCCGTTCATCCCAGCATTCGTAAGCCTTTCACTCATAAATGTCTCTTCCCCACCGCCAATTGACCCTTCTCCTCAGTCCAAACTCCCAAACAAGTCCCGACCCCTCGCCGCAACCACACGCCCTTGCCCCCCACACGCTCGGCCACTGATCTGGCCGCCTCACAAATCGCGACCATGGCCTCGACTACTAATCGCGATATCCTGCTCGACGCCGGAGTGCCCAACGCCGAAGCCATGTCGCTCGACAACTACACGTTTCCCAAGGAGAGGCTGAAGAAGACCCTTTCCAACCCTAACAAGCAGCCGCTAGTGCTAGTATCATGTGGCTCCTTCTCCCCGCCAACCAATCTCCATCTGCGCATGTTCGAAGAAGCGGCTGATTACTGCGAATTTGAAACCGATTTTGAAGTCGTCGGCGGCTTCTTCAGTCCCGTCGGTGATGCATACAAGAAGGCCGGCCTGGCCTCTGCACAGCACAGAATCAACATGACCAGGATTGCTGTCAAAGACAGCTCGACCTGGATCGGTGTTGACCCTTGGGAGCCGCTGCACAAGGAATACCTCCCCACCGTCAAGGTCCTTGACCACTTTGACTATGAGCTCAACGAAGTCATGGGAGGCATCACGACTGAAAGTGGCGAGAAGCGCCGCATCCATGTCGCCTTGCTCGCCGGTGCTGACCTAATCCAGACCATGAGCACCCCGGGACTGTGGGCTCGTGAGGATCTGAGCAGGATCTTGGGCCACTATGGCGCCTTTATCCTCGAACGCAGCGGCACAGATATTGGTAGGCCATTCCCAGCTCGCTTGTCTTGCAAATTCTGACTCAAAGCCAAACAGACGATGCCCTTGTTCAACTACAGCAGTGGAGACACAACATCCGCGTCATCCCGCAACTCATCCAGAACGATGTCTCATCGACCAAGATCCGCTTGTTCCGCAAGCGCGGTAAGAGCATCCGTTACTACATTCCCGACAAGGTGGTCGACTACATCTACGAGCATGGCCTCTACAGCGATGATGACAAGAAGACTGCCGACAAGGGCAAAGCGCCCGCCGCTGCGGATGCTGCTGGTTCCTCACAGGGCGTGACTGCTTCGTGAGCGTCTACCTCCGATCCACGATCTTTTTTTTGATACGTCCCACGCAGCGAGAGCTGCCATCCACTTCCTCTTCCGAAAGGACTGCCGCGCTGTATGCTGCCATGAACGCCGGTTGGCTACTTCGTATTGCGCAACGCACCGGCTTATCAGTTCTATACAAGAAGTGCCATCGTTGCACCGTCACTACCACCCGTCGACCAACTTGCTAGAGAGGCACGGGTGTGCCTTCGCGGGCTTTATTGGCGGATAGGAAAAAGACGTATCCGCCATGGCGCATTTCTTTTGTATTTTTCACGCTATGATACCACACACACACACACATACATATACATACATACATACTCAATACACTATGATGATTTTTACACACGGCTTAGTGGGGGTCCAGGGGTCGCTCCCACGTGCTGTGATGTCATGTTAGAGAGGTGGACGGGTGGCTGAGCGGATCTACCTGCCCTGTCCTGTTGATGCAGGGCCTGGTCGTCTTTTGTACCCGACAAGATGCACGCTCCAGCGGTGTGCGGCACTTGTCGAATGACGTATTGTCGTGGCTCAGAGGGCTGTCTGCACGGCTTAGGTTTTGACCGCTTGCGTTTTAGACTGGTTGGCACGCATGCAACTTTGTTAGGGACACGGCGGCACAATAAGATGTGTGCTAGCAGGAGAGACCGAGTACGAGCTGACGAATGTGCAACCGCAGCATGTCTGCTTTGTTGACGCCGCGCAACAAATCACATCGTAAACTTGGTCTGAATCAAAGTTTGCCGCGCTTCCAAGATGGCATTCCAAGCAGTTTCCACGGCCCAGCGGCTCGGCCACGTCAGGTAAGCCATCAACACCAATCACCCCAGCAACCACCTTAACATCCCAGCAAGCTTGAATTCCTGCATGTGGCCAGCCGCCATTGTACATATTCGCTACCATTGCGCAGGCCCCTGATAGTTTGAGAACCAGTTCGAGTCCTTCACTCGTGTCGTGATTTCTCCGTCTCGGCGTATTTCTTTTTTTGTCATGTTCAAGCTTGTATGAAGTGCTTTGCAACCCCCACGATCCTACACCGCGCTTTCGCATTCCCAACCCACAGGAGCTGCTTGCAGCCAACAACTCTCCTCCAATGAGTGACCGCGACCGCGACCCCTCGCGCAGACGGCCCCATGGCGACGAGCGAAGACGACGCAGAGAATCGCACGGCGATGTAGATCCTGAAAGACGCAAACGGAGAGAGTCACAGGGCGAGCGCGCAGCACAAGACGCAGAGGGGCGGCGAAGAAAAGGCCACCGAGCTACCGACTCCCAAGGCGACGTGCTACCACGGCCTCAGCGCCGCTCAAGACAACAGAGCGATACCGAATACGAGTCGTCAGCTCCCCGTAAAGCGCGGGGCTCGCGACGCAACTCCAAGACGGATGGAAGCGGCAGCGGCAGCCGAGGCTCTGCGCCCTTGAGCTTGGATGCTCTCGCAAAGCTCGACAAGACCAATGCCAAAAAGTCGAGTGGCTGGGGAACCTACGACTATGATGAGGACTACTTGAAGGAAGTCCGAAGAAAGGAGAAAAAACTCGAACAGGAGAGGTTAAAGGAGGAGCGTGCAGAAAAGAGAAGGGAGCAGAAAGAGGAAGAGGCCAGGCGACGCGCTGCCGAGAGCGATGCCGCCATCCACGAAGAAAAGGCAAGAAAGCGGCGCGAAGAGCGACGGAAAGCAGCTGAGCTGAAGGCCAGTCAGACCGAGGACGAGCTCGAGCGGAAGCGGGGTTCCCGCACTGATGACGAGAGAGAGGAGCGGAGACGACGACGTGAATCCAAGTACACTGCCTCGGAAGCTGAAGAGAGAAGGGATCGAAGGAGGCAGGAGAAGCAGCACAGGACCGAGCAGAAAAAGCGGCGTGTCGTCAGTGGTCCATTGGCAGAAGAGGGAGGCATTGATGACGATTCAGAATACCGCTACATGATGGAGAAGCGTGGAGGCGGTGCGCCGACAGTCTACTCTGAGGAGGAGCTCGCAAGGAAGAAGAAGCGGAAGCGCATACTGATCGGCGTACTGTCTGTCATACTTTTGCTGGCCATCATCATACCCGTGGGGGTAGTCCTTTCTGGCAAGAGCAGTAGCCCCGCCAACACAGGAAGCGGATCCGCAGCTGGCTCGTCATCTGGGCCATCCACCAGCAACCTCGCTGGCAAAGATCGAAACAGCGTGCCTGAACAGGATCGGGGTGGTATACTGGACCCGTGGTCCTGGCTAGATACTCAAGACTTCAATGTCACCTACACGAATGAACTTGTAGGAGGTCTCCCCATTATCGGACTCAATTCGACATGGAACGACGACGTTCAAGCCAACCCATCCGTACCAAAGCTGTCGGACAAGTTCGAATATGGCAAGATGCCGATTCGCGGCGTCAACGTTGGTGGATGGCTTAACCTCGAGCCTTTTATCACACCATCCTTCTTTTCGCAGTTTGGATCAAAGGATAATGTAGTGGACGAATGGACGTTTCTTAGTAAGCTGGGGCCCGGCAAAGCCAAATCGACACTGGAGAAGCACTACGCTACCTTTATCACCAAACAGACGTTTGCTGAGATCCGAGCAGCTGGCATGGACCATGTCCGTTTTCCGTTCGGTTACTGGATGGTCCAAACCTACGATGACGATGTATACGTACCGCAGGTGTCATGGCGTTACCTCCTCCGCGGCATTGAATACTGCCGACAAAACGGCCTTCGCGTAAACCTCGATCTCCACGGCGCGCCCGGCAGTCAGAACGGATGGAATCATTCTGGCCGTCAGGGCGCGATCGGCTGGCTCAACGGCACCGATGGCGACAAGAATGGCGAACGCAGTCTGGAAGTCCACCACAAGCTCTCCGTCTTCTTCGCCCAAGAGCGCTACAAGAATCTCGTAACAATGTACGGTCTCGTCAACGAGCCCCGCATGGTCGAACTCGACACACAAAAAGTCCTCGCCTGGACGCAAAAAGCCATTGACCAAATCCGCGCCGACGGCATAACCGCCATCATCATCTTCGGCGACGGCTTCATGGGCCTCGACAACTGGCAAGGCAAACTCCAAGGCAACAAAGACCTCCTCCTCGACGTCCACCAATACGTCATCTTCAACACCGACCAGCTAAAACTCAAACACCGCGACAAGCTCAACTTCGCCTGCGAGGGCTGGACCCAGCAATCCAAACGCAGCATGAACACAAAGACGGGTTTCGGCCCCACAATGTGCGGCGAGTGGTCCCAAGCAGACACAGATTGCACACAATACATCAACAACGTAGGCACCGGTTCCCGCTGGGAAGGCACCCTCCAACCCACGGACAAAACCAGCGCAGTCCTCGCTCCCCAATGCCCTTTACAATCCTCCGAATGCTCGTGCAAACAAGCAAACGCAGACCCTTCTTCTTACTCTTCCGAATACAAAAAATGGCTCTACCAGTTCGCCATTGGCCAAATGGATGCTTTCGAAGCGGGCTGGGGCTGGTTCTACTGGACTTGGGAGACGGAAAGTAGTACACAGTGGAGTTATCGCCGTGGACGCGAGGCCGGTATCTTGCCCGATAAGGCGTACGATCGTGATTGGAAGTGTCCTGGTGGTGGAGTTCAGAATTTGGATTCTTTTGATGGGTTGGCGGAGAATTATCGGCGGGGGGTGGGGGTTAATGGGAGTGTTGAGGCGTGGTAAGTGAGAGGAGTTTTTTTTCTTCTTCTTCTTTTTTTTTGGGGGGGGGTGGGAGTTAAAGGGATGATGCGAGTAATGTTGTGATGTGAATGAAGTATATGAGGAGCTGGTTGGTTGGTGAATAAGGCGTTTTTCTTTTTTGGAAACTCTTTTTGTGCGTACTTTTTTAGCATTGTTATGGGAGATGATGCTGTATATACGAATCGTACTACGTTTGAAATGAACTTATTGTGCTACCAACCTCCCTCCCTTTTCCCCTCTTGTTTTTTTTTTCGAGCCGTCGCTATATCCTTTCTGATATATGTGGTTATTGAAATTTTCATTCTCCATATTGATAATTCTAATCTTACATGAATACCGCCACTTCACCCCGTGTTCTTTGTCCATGTGTGTTCAGAATAATCTATTCGTACAAAATTTCTTCATTGTCAGAAAAGGTCAACCCAAATCAATTCCCAAAAAAACGACCATTCGTAATTCCCATTACCTTAGCGCACAAAAAAAAAAAGCGATCGTATACA
>NW_006912444.1:0-13222 GCF_000523435.1 Bipolaris zeicola 26-R-13 | reverse complement strand
GTAGTGTTTTCTAATAGGTAGTCTCTATGTGCGGCTGCCTCGTCTTCTTTAGACTTTTTTGAGAGTTTTACGTCGTAGTGTAAACTATTCCATGGTAGCGCAATGTTAGGATGAACGGCGTTACCTGTTTATGCGCGTCACCTTCCTGTAAAACTATACCCTGCGTTCAATTCTTATATAATCAAAATTGATCCTGATGACTAGACTCCCTATTAATGACCAGTTGAAGCCGAGAAATGGATGCGCTCATAATTGGGGGTAGGTGGATTGATTAAATTCGCTGTCTTTAGGAGATAACGTGAGGAGAAGACTAAACACTACTACTAAGGCCAGTTCGATCAATACGCAAGCATAATTGGTTCACTGCTCCGCTCTTGTCTATCTAATCAGATTGATCGTTGCCATGACATGATTTGCTTAGAAGCAAGTAGAGTCAGCAGCACCGTTTTGACGGCATTCGTTGTAGAAGCCTTCTCCAGACACACTCGCGCCGTCCTTGCCACGAATCTATATGCAAAGTAAGCCTCAAGTTAAAAGCATAAAGAGAATTACTTACGTAGTAGCCAGTGAACTTGGCACCACCCTGGAAGCGCTGAGTCTCAAAGAGATCTATTTAGGGTAAGTCTCAACCTGATAAATATTCAAAAGCGTGAGCAAAAACATACCGAGAACCCATCTGTTCATGTTGAAGCCCGCAACCCTGGACGTAGCTGCGGCGTCAATTTCACCTCCGGAACTGGTCTGGCAGGCACAGGCGGTGTGATCGTGACGCTTTTCGATGGTATGGACCTTGGCAGCCACATCGGCAGCGACCTTTGGAACAGAGACATCAACTCCAATCTCGGTGGGCAGAGCAGCTACGCCTCCAAGTCTATAGAAAGGTGATCAGAAAATCCGTAAGTTCTCTTGAAGATCAGGTCTTACTGGAGAAGTTGTCCCATAGCAAGGGCAATGATGGCAGTAGAGAATTGCATCTTGAAGATAGTGGTGATTAAGTTTAAAACTTAGAGATTGAATGAAGAGGTGATTTGGATATAGATGTTGAAGTGTGTTGTGATGAGGTTTCCAAGCAGGAAAGAGACACCTCTTTATACCCTTTCTACCTCCCCAAAATTTGCTTAATAGCAGTGAGGCAATTTTTACTATCACCAGTGTTCGACTACTACATGTCGCTCGGTCCTAGATCTTGCTACTAGTTGTTAATTTCACCGCGCCTTATACGACCTTCGGCATGATTTAGATATGTAAGCCTGTGGGTTGTGTCTAGGGCGCTCTAGTAATAAGTGGGGCACATGCCAATTACTACCGGATGTAGTTGATGCATTCATTCTTCCTTCGATCCAGTTTATCCAGTCGGTCCGCTAATAGGTGCGAGTGACAACCCATCCTCTGTTCTTTGTCCCTGAATTGGGTACAGTGTGCTTACATGGCACGTTATTTCCCTTCTCACAGCCCTTCACATGATTCAGCTACATGTACTTGGAAGACGATAGACTCGGGATTTTTTCGTATCCATAGCATGAACATCAGCCCTAGGCTTCCGTGCCTGGAGTTTCCCCCATGCCACCTCATCTGATTGAACAATTGAATTTCCGAGAGACTCATGTCTTCATTTCACCGACTTGGCAAAAGATTTACCTGAGATAAGACCGAATTCATATAAATATTGGAGTCTACACCGTCTCATCAATTACTACCAACTCCCTTCAGTCTTTCTCTACAGTTCAGTCCTTCAATCTTTACATAAACCTCCTCTCATCACCATTACCATGGCTCGTATCCAATTCCTCGCTATTGCCCTGGGCACTGCTCTCAGTGCTCAAGCCACGTCTCTCGATGTCGATGTCAACGCTGTCGGTGCGAATCTTAATTTGGAGTTATCCTTGGACGATACTATTGCTCTGTGGGAAAACACCTGGCCCAAAGTGGCTCAATACGTTCCCGGTATCACCTGTGTTCTAGGTGATGCTGCCGCCCAGAAGAACACCTCTACCGGTGAGCTTGAGGGTTGCGCGGTTATCCAGAATGAATTGTCCACCCATTTCCCTGGTGTTCAGTGCACTGGCAACCTCGACGAAGAAACTTTGAGGAAGGGACTCGAGGTATCCGCCGAAGTTCAGGTCGGTACGACTGAGCTTTCACTCCGAAGGCAGGATCCTGGCTTGAGTGCAGCAATCGATAGGGCGGACCAGGAAAAAGATAGGCAGATTGATCAAAAGAGCAGATCAGCTCTTTTGACTTGTGCTGCCGCTCCCCATCCTGGAAATTGCTACACATGCGTTAGTGGCGCGGCGGGTGCAGCTATCGGTAGTGTGGGCGTATGCGGTGCAGCGGCACACGTTGCACTGAAATCTTCACCTACTACCAGTGGCTTGGTTTTTGTTGCACTTGCCGCCTGCGGACTTAAAGCCATTGGAGACTTGGGTAATTCCATCTCTGGTTGCCCACTCAGGGTAAGTTATCAATTTTATATCTCTCCATGACGCGAAACTAATTATTAAATCATTTAGTAAACCAATGGAGATGCTCGTTTGTCTATCGAAAGCTCGACCGAATGCCTTCACAGATAGGCACATTCCAGAGCAAGGCTAAAGGAACGATTCAGCCTTACGATGATCACAGAAAGCACTTCTACAACGGATGAGAGGGTTACAAACTAGATGAGATTTGGACGGAGATGGAAATTGAATGCGAGAATATACAGTTTGTAATTGAGTTATTTAGTAATAATAGAAAAGGGGGTTTGGCTTTCAGGTCACCCTCCCTTCACCGCTGATTTGCCCTTCCCATACATTGTTTCTTGGCGTGACCCCGATACCCATCTCCTATCCTACTCTACCACTCTGAGACCCTTCTCCCTTCATTCATAATATGCCTTCTCGCAGTACGCTGGCCAGTTATCAAATTCGGCAGAATGGTTACACGAATTATCTGCAATGTCCCCTTGCATTATTATTTATTCATCGCGATGCAGAAAAAGATAATCCAAATTTTTGGATAGAACGTAGCCAAAAGAGCCATAGACCGGTCACCCGACCAAACCATCAAGCAAGTTTTCTAGGAACCTCACAAGGTAGTTCGGATCCAGGATTTTTATCCCTGTGTTTGTTATGGCGAGTAGGTGGACTACAACGATAGAATCGAAAATTGCGGAAGTTTTCATGTTGATCTTGAGAGTCTTGATGACAAAATGCTTGTTATTCCAGATGTTTTCCCATTCATTTCATGATTTCAGCATCGTACCCTAGTAGATAATCTCATCAAGCTGCTAATAGACAGAATTTTTCCAACATGTTATTATAATGGTCCGAAAAACACAGCAGGTATAATCGGCATTGACTTAGTTTGGGTCTACATTCGACACTGCGCAATTCAATGCATCTCCCAAACTCACGATGTGTACGCCGTACCGGTCCATGTTTAGCATCGTATCTACCTCACCTTTTGGGGTTGCAGGTTGTCAAAATGGAAATATTCGCGTTTAACTGTTGAGCGGCGGTGACTACCACTGAGAATAGTTCATCTGCAATGATGATTTCGAGATCGTAGTGTAAAATGCGGAATCGGGCTAGCATTGCGCGAACCTCTGCCCGAAGCAGTCGATTGACCAGTGACATGGACAAGTAAACTAAATGTTGCGCGAGAAGGTGGAAAATGGGTGTCTAGCATGTAAGCTTGCTTACACTCTTGCATTCGGTCAGCTTGATACTATCTCCATGATTTACGTGTGTAATTGAAGAAATGACATAAGTGTGGTATTCGGGACTAGTGGAAGTGAACGAATCTGCATGTGTATTAAAAGTAAACGACACAGAGAATTTAGAGCGACATCAGATACCGACAATAGGAACAATCTCAGTATTTTGCGAGAACAATTTGACTACAGCCTTATCATATCCCTAGTTTCTTTTTGCATGCTATTCCAACAAGCGCTTCATGGTGTATTCTTTGGATATACACTAGACCAACAGTAAGGAATATTACGACCTAGCCTGCCAAGACCTCCTTGATCATCGCATCGGCAATCTTTCCCGCAACTGCGTATACGCTTGCGCTCAGATGGCCAGATATCTGCGTAGGAAAGGCGCTGGCATCCACCACTCTTACGTTTCTCGTACCATACACCTTGCCCTTGGAATCAACGACTCCACCCAAGTCCCGGCTCATCATTGCGCAAGTACTCGCAGGATGTGAGTTGCCGTTGAGAGTCTTCTTGATCCAGGCGTCCCAACTTTGGTCTCTCCATCCTGCGCCTTGCGGTACAGTTTCGAAACCGGGCGAGACTTCGCTGATGACATGATCGGCGAGCGGCGGAGTCGCGAAATATTCACGAATCCGAACCGCGGCTGCTGCTTGGACGTATGCATCAATCGGTAGCTGAAAAAATGCAGGATCGATTTGAGGGGGTAGCGTTGGGTCGGTAGCATTGATGTGAATGGAGCCTCGAGAGAGGGGCAACAGATTCCAGAGCTGGGCAGCTATGTTGTTGCCTATTGGAGCCCACAACAGCTCAGCTAGTGGGACCTTGCTATTGGAATCAAATATCAAATCGACTTGATGCTTTAGGAGTAGCTCCTGCGTCTCGACTGAAATAGTATTTGATGCGTAGTCGGCAACAATGACGGCTGCATACGCGCTCAGGTTGGCTCTGACCTCTTGGGTAATCGAATCTAAATCGTCTCCAAAGAGATCAGACGCCGTTAAGTACGTCACAAAGGTAGGATATCCAGTCCAGTTGGTGGATGAAGAGTAAATGATACCGTTCTGCGGCTGGTCCGGCAGATTTGAGCCAACGGAACAGAGCGGGACAACTGTTTCAATGCCGAGGGGCTCGAGAATAGCAGGATTGCCCACACCAGAGTGTTCAAGGAATGCCGGTGATCTGATGGCACCAGCTGCTACAACAACTTCCTTCTCAGCACGAATGTCTTTGGTAACATTGCCTGCAGTGATGAACTCGACACCAGAAGCAAGCATTCCATCCGCAGTCTTGTCATGTTCCCAGACAATTTTCTTTGCCGTAGAGTTGAGAAAGACGCGTAAGTTTGGTCGCGATGCGACAGGGTAGTAGAAGGCCCTTGCTCCATCTTCGCGTGTTGGCCCAGCCTCGCTCAACGTCATGGGCCAGGTGTTGAAGCCACGCATGATGCCATTATTCGCATCTTGATTGTAAGGAAACCCAATTGCCTCGGAAGTCTCTTTCATCAACTGAGCAAAACCTTGGCCAACAAGATATAGGGTAAATCCTACAGCAAGGTCACCGCCATTTCCGTGCGCGCCAGCTTCGTACACTGCTCCTTTGTGCTTAAGTTGATCAGTCGGCGGCTGAAAGTGCTCTTGCGTGAGAAAATACTCCCACATAATATCCCAGTTCCACTCTTGATTTCCCAAGTCTTGCCAAGCGTCGATCTGGTCCTTCTCTGCACGAAGATACGTCATGCCGTTAATGGCCGTGCTTCCACCCAACGCTTTTCCCGCCCAGTATGGAAGTGTGTTGTTGGCAGCATGTTTTTGAGGTACAGTCATGTAGCCCCAGTCAGTAGAAGTTCCAATAAAAAGTCCGTACTCGGCAATAGACTTTGGAACATATGTCACATTGGGATTGTTGTATACGGAATCGCCGGCTTCAATCACGGCAACAGTGGTGTTTGGATTTGCCGACAAGCGGTTCGCGACAACAAGTCCTGCTGCACCTCCGCCGACAATGACATAGTCGAAAGAATCAGGCCCACACGTGGCAGAGACAAGCCGGACCAGGCTGAGAAAGAGGAGGTGGCGTAACATGATGGACGGAGAGTGTCTTATGGGCGTGCCTGGCACAGAATCATACTCCTTATACCAAAAGCATGTGGGGTTTACCGAGGAAGAGGGCCTTCCAATACCTCTGCTTGCAGCGTCATAGTGGTAGCGTCGTAGTGCTGGACTAGCCATTGGCTAGTTGCGTCATTGACAAGCTTGGCAATGTGAGTGGTGGCCTAATTGTCTGTCGGCTCGTGTTTAAACGGAATGGTGTGCGAAGCACGCAGCAATTATGAAAAACAGTAGTGGTGGATTAGATGCGGTAGCAAATTCTTCCTATGCCCTCATGATCTCGGATACCATGCTGATAAGCGCGAATCGATGCGCATATGGTGGTGTATGTCCATGTACTGCCCTTAGTGTAGAACATGGTGCTGCCATAACAAATCTGACGCTACGCCCATAGCAGCAGGTCGACTAGCGACTAGCGATGATGTATGCTGGTGGCTTTCTTGAAAGGTATATGGTTGAACGCTCTGCATGAGCACAAGCATACAAGCTGCGTCTACTCCTCTCGTCCCGTCTCAATGAGATGGTCATTCTTTTGCCTGGCATCACACTTGTATTCTATAATTACACTACGTAAACGAGAAGAATATGAAGCCGCTTAATTCGCTTAGCACACGGCTCACTATTAAGGGAATAGCTACTATTGCGAAAATTAGAGGGGCCGACCTGCGCAAAGTGAGTAGTTACATCGCAACATCCCGTGTATCTGTCGCATAACTCAGCCATTGCTACAAACTTGCTAAATATTCTCAACCTAAAAAAACTCTATTCTCTGCCATGCTCAGCTTGGCTCAGCGCTATGATACCTAAACGTCGTCATACTCCAAATCTGATTACCACTCATCTGCTACTCCAGCCTCTTAATATACTGCCTCATCGCCGCATTGCACTCCCCAGACTCTACCAGCTGCGCATACACGTAATCGTGCACCATTTCCCACTCCTTCATCATAGACCATAAGACGCGCTTCAACGACGCAATGTCCAGCCCAGCCTTATCAGCAAAGACTTTGACGGCAGAGCACAACACTGCACCCTCCTCGTGAAGGAGTTTGAATGCTCTGAGCTCCTTCTTTCAGCTGTAGGTGTCGTTTATGGCGGAGATTTAGTTAGGGCAGTTTTGCTCAAAGGGCCGCATTTGAGAGAGTGAGGAAGAGGAGAGGTGTAGGCACACGCTGAAGCGCATGAAGGCGGAGAGCGAACCGTGTTGGATTTAGTAAATGAGGAGCAGGATGGTCACGAGATGGGGCTGAAGAATAAACATACGCTTTTCCAACGTCTTTCTCGCGGTCCAGGTATGCACCTAAGCCTTGATTGGTAGTCGGACGCGGTCGGCCTGCTATCACATTGATGTGAAGACGGGTTCGAGGATTTCGTCTTCGAGGGCTTTGTCGTGGCTTCTCATAAACGGAATGGAGTTACACGTACGAGGAATTGATGGCGGCCAGCATGCCGACCAGCAAGCTCGATGACAAAATCCTCGCACCGTTGGCTGGCATCTGGACCAAATCTCGCATCATGACAATTCAAGTCAACTTTATTCCTGGCTGGTATCTGCCTTCAATATGCGCATCGCACTCCATCACCGACGCATCAGACATGTACTTGATTGTCGCAAACCTCACACAACACTGTCGCCGAGCACAAGCCTTAAATGGCGAAGCGATAACACTCAATGGAGAAAACAAAAAGCATGGCATTCCGCATCGTCTTTCCAGCATTCCGCTCTAGTCGTTGAAGCCGAACGCTGCAATGTCAGAATACAACACACGAACGTTGCGGCCGGAACTCTGGCGCGTCCTCGGCTTGGACTGGCGAAGAAAAGAGGAGGTACCAATAGAAGCGCCATACGCATTTGTTTCCTCAACGCGCCAGGCAAGTGGGGCGTTGTGATATGCGCGCGCTGTTGCTCCTCCAGGTCCAGCAGCTCGAACGCCTCGTCAAGCCTATCAAGGGCGCGGCCGTCGTGGGTGGATCTGAGTTGGTGCTGCGGAGGTTGTGCATGGCCGACGCCAGATTGAAAGCCTTATACTCAGGCCCATGGGCGGCCTCATGATGCTGGTGACGACGGCCATGGCCACCAGTCCTGTGGATGATAAGGGAGCAAGCCACACAGCTGTGGAGCGACGCAGATGCATGCGCACGCCGGCAACGAACCGCCTTCCGGGGCTTGAGTTCCGCCGAACCGTGCCCAAACAAGTGCACGCCGACTGAGGAAGCGGGGAAAAGGGTGTGAACAGGCCGAGTCATTCGCCATGTATCCTCAATGTAATCGTATGTACTACACCGTACTATATCTACTTATGTACTAGTCCCGACCAAAGGCTAGAGAGAGCGGGTGAACTCAAGGCCCCGGTCCCGAGTGGCACGGTCGACGCCTAGCAGCAGAGTAGTATCTCGACTATTCACCACCATACCCGACGTTTCCATATCTGCCTGCCCTTCCATCTGCATGCCTCTCTCAATCGCCCTAACCCTCCGCCTCACCCGTCTGCCGTCATGACACCCTCGCCCAAGACGGTCCTCATCACCGGCTGCAGTCTTGGCGGCATTGGCTCAGCACTTGCCCTCGAATTCCACCGCCGTGGCTTGCATGTCTTCGCTACCGCCCGCAGCCTCGACAGGATGGCTCACCTGGCCAACCTTGATCGTGTTACCCTGTTGCAACTCGATGTGACCTCGCAAGCCAGTATTGCCACTGCCGCTGCCCAAGTTGGCAAGACCACTGGTAGCTCCTTGGACATCCTCATCAACAACTCGGGCGCCCAGTATATCACTCCTGCCATTGAAGCCAACCTTGATGCTGCCCGCTCTATGTTCGAGGTCAACGTCTTTGGCGTTGCTGCTGTCTGCCAGGCTTTCGTCCCACTCATCACAACCGCCAGTGGAACAATTGTCAACGTCTGCTCCATCGCTGCTCACGTGCACACTCCCTGGATGGGCTTCTATGGCGCCTCCAAGGCTGCCGCTGAGGTACTGAGCGAGACTATGCGCCTAGAAATGGCCCCTCTAGGCGTCCGTGTCATATCCCTAGTCACGGGAGCCGTCGCCTCCAACATCATGACCAACGGCGCCATCCCAAAGCTCCAAGATACATCTCCCTTCAAACCTGCTCAGAAAGAGATCGTGGCTCTTGCTAAAGGGGAAGACGGTCATACTCGCATGCCCACTGAAACATTTGCCAAAAAGGTCGTCGATGATGTCCTCGGTGGTGCTCAGGGAAAGCTGTGGAGAGGACAGATGGCCTCGACCATCTACTGGCTCACAAAGCTCATCCCCTTGTCAATACTGGTAAGTCGACTCTTCATACCACACTCTTCACTATCAACTCACCATCTATAGGATAAATTGATATCCAAGGATTCTGGCTTAGATCACCTGGCTAAGAACTAACACCCTTGGTTTCTGTCCCTCCACTCAAGTACTTTATCCGAGTAGCTGCTCTCGAACCATAGTTTCTTGCCTTCGATACTCATGTTAACGAGTATTCTGTTAGTAATCATCTATTGGCCTTGGCAGAAGTACTTGATATTACTCACTTTCTGTTCGGTCGGACTGTGGACAGATTCGCGTAGTTATATTTAGCCAAACTGATCAATATCGCTGACACGACGCCTAAACTTACTCTTTTCATCCCACTTAATATACCATTGCTAGTTGTCCTACTCACTACGTAATTATAGATGTTCATACTATGTCTCGTATATTAAGTACTTCTACCAAGGCCAGTACGTTCTACTGTATAAACCTTTCCTCTACCGTTCTTCTTCAAAGCTTTTTAGGTTCATAGATATATGAAGATTGTCATATCTGCGACACTTGACGTGGTAGTTCCGGTAAGAAATTAGATATGAGTATCCTGTAAAGACAATTGACGAAGTGAGGGTTTGTAGTTGAATAGTTAACCAGTCACCTTAAGATAGCATATACCGTATATAAACAGCGAGCGTAGATAGCAGAGAGAAGGTAGACCAAGTTTTCTCACCACAAAACTCTGCCACCAAGCTTGAGGCATCCGAGTCCATAGGAGAATTGCCAAAATTATAGAGATTGGATATTGATTAAGTAATACCTAGTCATAAACAACTGGCTCTTAGGTACATGCAGACATTGTTGTGGGTTGGGGGCAGGGAGAGCTGGCAGGGTAGCTAATGAGTCAGTGCGGGTCTAAATCCACTAGTGTAGCCATTTCATGCCCTATACAACTCTCCATTTGATCGTAATAACGACTCTAGAGCTTCTTACTCTCACGGAACTAATCAAGTTTACATTAAAAGTTCCCACCGCACCTCCATGTAAAGACCGAATATCGTTATAATTAAGGGTGATCCGGATCCTTCCAATCCACGCTTAGATCTCGATCGAATCCGTGAGAGGTAGATCGTAGCCATCGACCAAGGTAATACCAAGAAAGGCAGTGCCATCTGACCTGTTCCATACGGTTGCTGCGACCTCCGCGCCAGGAGACTGAGCGTCATGCGTAAGGGGATCTCCCGCGGCTGCAAGTGATGAGTGTTTCACGAAAGGCGGCGGTCACCCGCCTGTAGAGCGCGGGCAATGCAAAGAGCACTTAATGTGAAAGTCGCTGACCACATTCAAGATCCCGTGCGATCCTGACACCGGCTGCGCTGAGCGACGGGGAGGCTGGAAGGACGAGGGGAACTACCACTCCGAGTTGGCTTGGAGACATCAAAGTACTTCAGAGAGTTTTAGAGTGTCCCACACATTCCAGATGTTCAGGATGGCCATAAAATGACTAGTTTTTAAGTATCCAATTACAAATCCTCTTCGGCTGAGTTGAACTCCCACTCACGTTTCCTTAAGAACCCAACATGAAGCATGTCTTGCATTGCTCCAAAGGCTTCCTCCCACCAGGGATTGTTTACATCGTCCATTATTTCACGGTCAAGCTCCTTGCTTTTGCCCCATTTTTTTGAATCTCTCAATCGGTAGATGAAGCTTGCTATCCGTTCGCATTCCCTCCAGATGCGCACACGATTGCGTATGCCCGGTAAAAGAGTCTTTTCTGAAGTGAAGGAGTGCCATAGATGGACCCAATCTATATCTTCTGTGTGCTGGTGGCCATTTGGAGGCAGTGAACATATCCAGCCCTCAGCTTCTGTGCGGAAGTTTTGCCATTCATGAAGCGAACAATCCAATTTTGCGCGGTAGGAACCTAGTATTGCCTCTCTGCGGATGAAGTTGACTAACTGCGCGGCGCTACCAACATCACTCATGTTTGGATCATCAGCTATAATTTGCGCCCAAATCTCAGCCTCCTCCTTCCGTGCTTTTAACTCGAGGGGTAACTCAGGTGGAACAAGACCGGGCGGGTTACATGGGTCCCAGGTTACCGGCCAATCTGGCGACGCTGGATACGGTCGGCCTTCGAGGACTTCCCAGAGCCAACTCATGTCCCTAGTAACACGGCGTCGGTACAGAGGTTGTGCATGACGGCGAAATGTGCGGCAGGTGGCTGCTATTGCATCAACACTGAGGTCATTCAAGAAAACAAAAATGTTATCGAGAAGTTCGGCCGGCAATTCGAGTAGGGGCGACTGTATTTTTTGCACTACCGCTCCGGAGGTACCACTGATGAGGCAGTCCTTCAGCGCCTCTGCTAGTCCTGGTATCTCCACAGGGTTTGCAACCATCCATTCGTTATCAACATGGTGGAGAAAGGGATCAATCTCATTTGCTCTCCCAATGCCAGGATAAGGCGAACTCAACTCATCTGCGAATTCAAACCTCGCCGGATTGCCGCACAGCTCCCGCCAGAGCCAAATATCATGCAAATCAACACGACCTAGCCTGCGATACGATGCTTTGGCGTATATATCAAGACAATAAGAATGAACTGGGAGTGGTTGCCATGAACCGCAATCCTTGATCCTATAAGCCGTGTGCATGTAGCAATGTGGGTTGAATGACACTTACCCAACAGTCCTGGTTGGCGGTGTCAGCGGATACCGGGACTCTATCAAGTCCGTAGCGTGGCGGATAGACAAACTGGCCCGCCATCGAGGCGTAGGAACCATTTGCTTCTCCCGAAAGCACAAATAAGCTGTCTTTTTCGAAGATACCATCGACAGCTTCAGGCTTCCAATCAGGTGGCACCCAATGAGATGGCCTTGGTAGGAGGAACCTGTGGTTCCGGCAGCCCTTCATCTCCGCTACGCTCAGCTTATTACCGTTGATACCCTGCACACTTTGACAAGTAGGGCTAGCGATATGCTCCAGCGGGAATCGAGGTGGGCCATGTTCTTGATCCTGCAGCCTGTCTTTCAGGTATTGAAAACGTCGGTCTCGAGTATATAGATACCTTCCGTCCACGTCCCATGTGCCATGCGGAGGATATCCTTTCAATGGAGGTTGATACAATTCTCGTACCGCACTGCGATAGGTCGCACGATTTTTGTCAGCAGTATCGCAATCGTTGCTTCCAGACAAATCATCAGGACCGACATCAGCATCGGTGTCGTACTCCAAAGGCTCGCTGTCTGCACATGAGTTATCATCTGGCAACCATTCAGCGTCCTCCTGATCTTCAGGCCGGTCTCTATAACCGTCACTGGGGTCGTGCTGAAACACTGCGGGAGTACGGTCGGCAGTTGTGCACTGCTGGCAACTATGATCTTCGACAATTTCACCGTAAAAATCTCGGACAACATCAAACCCCACGTAGTTGCACCCTGTATAGTCCCAGGCGGCAGTTGGCGGCTCGTCGGGGGTCCGGATGCGCGCAATAGCCATGTCCATGCTACATATCTGACAATAGTAACTTGTCATGATTGCTAAGAATCACGATTGATTTCTGTTTGCAAAATAGATGAACGAGCACACGGATGTTGAAGAGGGACAGTAGCTCTGTGATGCCGAGCTCGATGGCGAGCACTGGGTAGACCGTGCACACCGCCTACTTAGTCTCGGTCTTACTATTGCCATGTTCGTGCGCGCAATGCGCGGATTCGTTCGAGGAAGCTGAAGTTGACGTTTTTGATGTCTGGCTTTCGACATCTGCTTTCCGAATATTTAGGGCCTAGGAATCGCGTTGCATCAGCTATGGAATCTTGCATGCCCAACACAGCACCCTATTTCATTCGACACCTGAATTACCGCTTTGCGCTTAATTTTTACACACCTTAATAAGAGCTAATAACTCAAGTCCTGTTTAAAGAACCAGAAATTAAATATATTTCTTACTCATCAACTAAGTTTCCTGAGCGTTTGTTCCACGAATCGTAGCCCCTTATACCTCTAGCCTCGCGATTATATTCAGTACTATAGCTCACATCGGCGACGTCTATAGAAGAAGCGGAACGACTGTACAAAACTGGAAGTAGGGAGATAATCGACGCTACTGTATATGCCCAGGAGTTTGCGATCTGGACGCGTGGGAGAGATGGCAATCTCG
>NW_006912443.1:0-13332 GCF_000523435.1 Bipolaris zeicola 26-R-13 | reverse complement strand
CCCACCACCCATTGTTCTCTCAATCATTCATCCCACTTTCCCATATTAAACCAAAGTAATACACACCCATCCACGAACAACTCCCACCACACACGTGCAGCCTCGACACGATATCCCCCAACCGTCCCAACTTTCAACCCCCCCATGTCGCCTTAACATATACTTACAACCTGTACCAGCAAAATCTACCACTCCGCTATAAGCAAACCAAAAAGCAACAAGCATTCACATCCCCATATCACACACCACATAGAAAACGAAGTGTACATCACTAACCCCCTCTTCTCCTCTAACAAGTTACCATCATCCGCAAGAAAAAAAAATCGATTTAAATACACCCACTACTACACCCTTTCCCACACCTTCAACCAACCCCCATGTCATTCACTTTCAACCCTCATAAAAGAAAAGTTCATAACATTCATATCCCCTCTTATTTTACAAATTACCCTTTTCCCCATTCCACACACACACACACACACCCATCTCCCACCTTCATTAAACCCCAAGCTACAAATATAACCCTGCACATTCACACAACTCCCCTCGATCTCTCCAAAACACTGCGCTCAAGCGCCTCATCCCTCGCCGTCGTATACATAACCGCTGGTTCCTGTGCCTCCGTTACTTTGGCGCCCGTGTAGGCTGGTTGATTGGAGGAAGCGGCGATACCGCGGGGAGTGGTGCGGTCGGCTTCTGGGCCCCTATGCGTTGAAGCTCTGTCACTACCATGGTTGTTGGTGGTGGTGGTGGGGGAAGAAGAATAGACAGTGGGGCCATGGGCGTTTGTGTATGCGTGGTCTTTGGTATAGTTGGCAGCGGTGTTGGCAGTTGACGCAGCATGGTTGGCAGCGTGGTTGGCGGCTGAGGTGGCAGTATCGACAGTCCTTTGGGCTGCGTTCGAGCCAGCTTGTTGGGCGTGCTTCAAGCTGCCAGTTGCGGAACTGGAGACTTGCGAAGCTGTGCCTTTGGCTTGGGAAGAGAGGTCCGACGCTGTTTGTTTACCCTTTTGCGCGAGAGCATTGCCCTGGTTCGCTACTTCCTGCGCACCGGAACTGATGCTGTTTGTAGCTGCGCGACCCGTTTCCTTTGTGCTGTTTGCGAGGGAGCCGACGCGGGCGGTGGCGTCTTGGGCGGCTGCGCGGCTGGTTTCAGTCACGGTGTTTGCGAGTTTCTGAGCGTTGAAGCTGGCGTCGTGGGCGAGCATGCGGCCGTTGTGTGTGGCGGCTGCTGCGAGTTCCTGGGCGTTTGTGCCGGCTTCGCGGGCGATTTCGCGGCCGCGGGGGGAGGCGATGAGGGGCGCGGCGTAGATGGAAGTTACGGCTAGGACGGCGAGCCAGAAGGGAGGGACGGCTTTGACGAGCCAGTATAGAGCTGTGAGGCCGAGGAAGGACTGTTCAGTGGTAAGCCTGTGGCTCATGTATAAGGTAATAGGGACAGCTTACAGCAAATGTCTTTTGTAAGTCCTGTCCAAAGACGATTCTCTGAGTCTGAACTGCAGCATACTGCACAAAGTCATGAATATCCTTCAGTGTCGCATTGAGCGTCGGCTCCGGGAACGTCTTGTATTCCTTAGGTCGTAGCTGAGCGGACAAAGAGCGGTTGCCCAGCATGCGGCTGGCTGACTCGGTAACTGATACCACTGGTAGAACTAAAGTCAGCTCTATACTCAACTATTATGGGGGTGAATCCGAGAACACTTACATCCCAGGGCGGTCACTCCGCCCTTCAGGGCCATTTGGGTGAGTGGGAGATAGTGTGCGCCAAACAGTAAACTGAGAACACCGATGTAAGAGCCCAAGGTACGGG
Source organism: Bipolaris zeicola 26-R-13 (assembly GCF_000523435.1). Lineage (NCBI taxonomy): Eukaryota > Fungi > Ascomycota > Dothideomycetes > Pleosporales > Pleosporaceae > Bipolaris > Bipolaris zeicola. Next base: position 11,523 of record NW_006912443.1, on the reverse strand, counting down.
TCGGGTCATTCCACTGCGGATTTAGGTTAGACGCGATATGTTGCGCGCATTTAAAAGATGGACTTACGTTGATGTACTGGTAAAGCGACTCTTGATGGGCTATCGTACGTAAGCATCGCTGTTATCGTCCCTTACATCTAGTGATTATATCTCACCTATGATCTGCTTCAACGGTCCAGGCTGTGGCTGCGTCGGATGTGCATTCTCTTCCAAAGCATGTTGAATTGTCGTAGCGACTGCGTTCATATCGAATATCAGTAACTGAGATGAAATCAACGGATGATGCGTCTAGGCTTACTCTCTGTTGTATCCTGCCCAGGCTGTCGAGCACCTTCACCTGCTACTGGTACGACGATAACGTTTTGCGTGCTCATGATGAATTTGGGTTGTGTCTGAATGGTTGTGTCTGAATGGTTGTGTCGTCTAGAGTAGAGCACCGGTGTTGGATTATATCACACGAGGAACCCAAGGATGCATCATAGTGATTGCATTCAGTGAGGCAACTATGACGATCAAGGTTTGTGACGTTGGTGCAACCAGCTGCCAAGAGTAGGCATCCTTTCACGCAATCAACGCGATACTCCAATCTGATTGCCTAATTCCTTTTGCTTGAGTGATACCGCAGTGCGTGATATATGTGGGGAGCAGGGTCTAGAATGCATGGCCCAGGACGTAAGGTTACGAATTTACTTTATGAACAAATAGGAACAGTGTCAAGTGTTACTTTCCATGAAATCAAACCCGCGGAGAGCTACAGATATCCCAATACGTAGGTATGTTGTGATCACTAGCCACAGCCAGATCCACTTCTGTGCATCACCCGTGCCAAGGCTGGCTGTGGCACTTGTCTAACAAGCGGGCAGGCCCACATAGGTCTAGCCCTGCGCTTTCACGTGCAATTACGGTCAATGATGTCACAGGTGTGATGTTCAACACATGTTGACAACGACATAAGACTAATGTAAGTATTTTCTCATAGACAGCTGTCCCACAAATGAGTACAAGAATACCTGTTGAACAGTGTAGTCTTCCCCGCTTGCGCCACATCTATCCACGACGTGATGTTTTAGCCACAGTAACGATTGAAAAATGACGATACTTTCGTGTATATAAATTATGGATATATTGCGAAAATACTTATATGCTACAAAAGAGATATTGAGGTGCGCTAGCAAGGGGCGCATATACTCAGGGAAGACACAAAGTTCAGAAGTGAGGGGTGTTGAGTGCCATGAGGCAGAGGAGACCGGAAATAAGACCAGCGATAGGAAGGGTAAGAACCTAAGCCATGTTAGAAAACGACAAAGTAAAGATGAGTTTGAAAAAAAACGTACCCATCCAGAGAAGATGAAGGCAATCTGGCGCCAGTTGACAGCGCCAAGATCGTAGTTCATCAGGGCGACACCAACAGCTGATCCAGTCAAGCACTGAGTGGTCGACACAGGCAGTCCAAGCCTAGAGGCGAGCAAAACAGTGACAGCAGCGCCCAATTCAACTGCAAACCCACGAGTGGGTGACATTTGGGTAATCTTGTTGCCAAGCGCACGGACGATGTGGTAGCCGTAGAACCAAAATCCGAGACCAAGCAAGAAACCGGCAACGATTAACATAAAGATGGGAGTCCTTGATCTAGTCGAGACCTCGCCTTCGAGGTAAGTTTGGTATACGGCCGACCAAGGGCCAACAGCGTTGGCTACGTCGTTGGAACCGTGGGCGATGGACATCATCATGGCAGAGACAACTTGGCAGTAGGTCCAAAGATGCTCAACACGAACATCGTAACGTTTGGCCTTGGAATGGATGGCACGGAGCAGGTCGTTGTCGTGCGTAATGACGTCCATAGAAACACCTCGCAGAAACCCGAATTTGAGATAAGCCCACCACTTTTGGGGGTTGAACCAAGACAGGGACTTGACGGGAACAATCCAACGTTCATAAGGCTCGGGCTTCTTCCGGGCCAAATGGACAGGAGTCGTGGGTGTCTCTTCTACGCGTGGCTTCTCCGGATCACTTGGCAGAGGACCCTCGTTACTTTGCTTTATCGAGTCCGACGGGGATCCATCGCCGAGCTTTTTCATGCTTTCGTCTTGGACAGAGTCTTTGCCAGCATTCTTATCGTGATGTGTTCCGGCGCGAACCTGACCATAGGCATCGGCATAGTAATCGGTAACATACTCCTCGCCTTTTCCAGGCCAAAAGAGATGTGTGTTTTCTTTGAGAAGCATGGGGCCAAGAACGACGTGCCAAACCCGGACGCGAGGGTCCTTCATGATCAACTTGCGTTTGAAAAATGGCATGAAGAAGATGTAGCAGATTGCCAGACACCCAAAAAAGACACCAAGGATGATGCCCACGGCTTTTCCGGCGCCAAACTCTTCGAGTGACGGTGCAGTGGGGGCTTCGACCACAATGAAGAGGGCAAGGAGAGCTCCCGTCGTGGCGAAGTAGAAGGGAATAAAGCGCATGGCATTCTTGAACGGATCCTTTCGTTCTAGAACCAAGTACTTGACTGTACCAAAGATTATGGCTGAGAAGGCAGCAGCAACCAATGGTGCAATGGCCCAGGAGGCGGCGACTTGTGATAGGGAGCCATCTTCCCAGGCCCACTTGGCATCAGTCTGACTTGCAAAGCCAGCTCCAACGATGGCGCCGACAACAGTCTGAGTAGTGGAAACGGGCATGCCTAGCTTTGTAGCAAGCATCAACCAGAAGGCACTACCGACCTCTGCCGATTGTTAGCGTGGTATTTTACAGTTGTTAGTATATGTTCTTACCAGCACAGCCCATGACCAGCATGAGTGCCCCTGGATTACCAATGAAACGATCGATGTCGATGATACCATTCTTGATGGTTGAAGTGACACGGGCGCCGAGCGCAACAGCACCGATGAACTCTGTAGCAATGGCAAGTGGTCCAACTTGAGCCATCGTCAACGTTCGTGCCGCAACAGAGGCTATTTTGATAGTTAGTCGGCATGCTTCCCGTGAACATGAGTCTGTTGTTACTCACTGGCATATGCGTTGGCGACATCGTTGGCACCGTTACCAAAGGCAGAAAATACAAAAGCAATGGTGGTGATTGCAAGAATCCAGTCATATTTTGCTGTCACTGGAGACGCCATCTTGACTGTATAGCTGTGAGCCTGTACTTAAGTAGTCCCAAAACGCTGGGAGCACAGTCAACTTTATATGATAGTTGTCTGCGTCGAACATGTAGGGTAGGAAAAGCCAAGTCGATGCGACATGGAGAACGACAAGAAGCGCCCAGGATAGCAGGATGAGCGCCGAGTGCCAGGTTGCCGGTTGCATCGAGTTTCAGTGGTCTTGAGCCATTTGGGTCCAATTTCATAATCGTGTTTCCGCTGGTGGAGAGGTCCCGCCAAGTACATGAGATGTGCCTAGAGTTTCCGCTCTCTTGTCTTTGTCTTGGGAATTGCTCAGGCTGCAAACTCTTGTAGCCAATGAGGAATGGCTATTTGAGCACGCGTGTGGGTAGTTGGGCCTTGTGCGTTCGCATGTGTGAAAGAATCTGGCATGCTTCCGTTGCAGTTGGCCTTGTTGGGTACAACTTGAGTGCGATGGTGTTGCTCTATGGTGCAAACAGGTGAACCAATAGTTGATGCCAAGAGGCGGCGGGATGGCGACATGACACGGCGGCAGCCGCCGTGACACCCAGCTGAAAGGGGAGAAGAATCGGCATTACAGTTGCGTGGCGAGGGACTTGAACAGTGTTCGCATGGGCGCATCGTGAGCACATGGCCATGGTGGTTTCAACGTGACATGTACCTTTGTCTTTGGTTTGTATAGGACTAGACCAGGGTTTCCGGATATCGGCAGTCGATCAGACTAGCCATGCGATCCTACAGGCCGAGACGAGATAAGCCTGGGGCCAAAGGCGTGCACACACTGTAAGCATGTGCCTAGGAAACAATGACTGTTGTCGCAGGTCACGTGCCCCTGGCGACGGGCAACCCAGCAACGCTAATAACGCTTGCCAGGGCGGTCCGGGGTAATAAGTACTTATTAGGTTGGGATGTTGAGATCTCCCAAATATGTATGTACAGAGTCTTTTGGGCCCGGTAGCTGCAGCAAGTGCCGAGCCCAATTCCATACATACATTTGTATCATGCGTTTATGAGCATCACATACATGCCCTCACTGGCCCTGTGTGGTGGGTGGTGTAGCAGCTGAGGGGGCTTGAGGCGCTCACCTGAGATGGGTTGCGTCATCTTCCATGTCACTTTGTTCGGGCACGGCGGATAGGGCGAAAGCCATAGAACAGCAATGAGGCGAGCAAAAGCGCAAGGCGAGAGCGAGAGCGAGTGAAGGCGGATACAGCCGGGCCAGTGCAGGAGAATAACCGGCAGCAAAAATCAAAAGGCGTCAGTGAAGGGACCGGCGACGGACGGGACGGCTGGACAATTGTCGGTTCTGGCGTGGGCGGCTTCCCCACGCTCGCTCTCTCGCTGTAAGATACCCCCGCCAATGGGTCGCTGTTAAAAATTACCTAGCTTACTACCTCCGAGCTCGCAACCTGGCCGCCAGCTTTGCTCCTCGGACGGCGTGTCGGTCGACTCACCACACGCTCCCCAGGGTCAACAGTCTTCTTCACCGACCTCTGCGGCTCCTCTCGAGGCCAATTGCACTCGCTCGCCATGGCCACCGTCAAGGAAGAAGTGCGCGAGGTGCTCCTCGGCTCCACCGAGGAGCCCCAGCTGTCGCATCTGACGCGCGCCGCCTTTATGAAGCACGCCCAAAAAGACGAGTCGGGCGAATACTACCTCAACGAGGACCAATTCATCACAGCCGTTGCCCCGGAAGGCGAAGACTACGTAAGCAGCCGCCAGGTGCAGTCGTACGTCTGATAGTCCCGCTAACGCCGCGCCCGCTTCTAGCACAAGATCAAACGATATCAGTATGGCATTCTCTTCCAGGTGGCCGACCGCGACCAGAAGGGCAAGGTCAACATCCACGACTGGTCCGTCTTCCAGAACCTGCTGGCAAAGCCCGATGCCGAGTACGAGGTCGTCTTCCGCTTCTTCGACAGGCGGCGCACCGGCTACATTGACTTTGACGAGTTTTACCAGACATGGAAGGCACACAAGACCGAGGACAGTCTGCCCTTTGACTGGGAGGGCCAGTGGGCGGCGCTGTACATTGGCTCCAAGAAGCACAGGCACACCATGACGTATCCCCAATTTGCCCAATTGCTGCGTGGACTGCAGGGTGAGCGAGTACGCCAGGGCTTCACTTACTTTGACCGCAACCAGGATGGCTTCATTGAGCCAGAAGACTTTCAGCGCATAATACGCGAGACTGCAAGCCACAAGCTGTCCGACTACCTGCTCGAGAACCTGCCGACATTATGCAACATTTCAGTGGGGAGCAAGATCTCATACGCCAATGTGCGCGCTTTCCAGAACGTCATTCAGCAGATGGACATGATTGAGCTTATTATCCGCAACGCCGTGCAAAAGAGCCCTGACGGCAAGATTACCCGCACCGACTTCCTCAACGAGGCAGCTCGTATAAGCCGCTTCAACCTCTACACGCCCATGGAAGCAGACATTCTGTTCCACTTTGCTGGCTTGGACGAGGCATCTGGCCGGCTCGGGCTGCGAGACTTTGCTCGTGTGCTCGACCCATCATGGCACAAGATTGGCTCTCTGGCCGGGGCAGCGGTTGCTGATGCAGGACAAAAGGTGTTTGCGAGCACAAAGTCAATATGGCATGACGTACTAGAGTCTGTGCATCACTTTGCGCTGGGATCTCTAGCTGGTGCGTTTGGAGCGTTTATGGTGTACCCCATTGATCTGGTCAAGACGAGGATGCAGAACCAGAGAAGCTCTGGTGTTGGTCAAGTGCTGTACAAGAACTCGCTCGACTGTGCCAAAAAGGTCATCAAGAACGAGGGATTCAAGGGCCTGTACTCTGGTGTGCTTCCCCAGCTTGTGGGAGTAGCGCCGGAGAAGGCCATCAAGCTCACAGTCAACGATCTGGTGCGAGGCAAGCTGACGGACAAGTCAACGGGGCAGATCAAGTTTGCTTCTGAGATGTTGGCGGGTGGCACTGCAGGTGCGTGCCAAGTTGTAAGTGATGCTGGGGGGTTTGTCGCGCAGGGTTTGTGTAGAGGTGAAGGGGCTAACGTGGCACACTGCAGGTATTTACCAACCCGCTGGAGATTGTCAAGATTCGGTTACAAGTTCAGGGTGAACTGTCCAAGAACGTCGAGGGTGTTCCGCGGCGGTCAGCCATGTGGATTGTGCGGAACCTAGGTCTTGTGGGCCTATACAAGGGCGCTAGCGCGTGTCTGTTGCGTGACGGTAGGTGCTTGTGGTGGTGTTGAGGTTGAGGTCGAGGCCATGACTGACGAAAGCTTTTTTCTAGTTCCCTTCTCGGCCATTTACTTTCCTACCTACAGCCATTTGAAGAAGGACTTTTTCGGCGAGAGCCCACAAAAGTCGCTGGGAGTTTTGCAGATGTTGACTGCGGGCGCCATGGCGGGTATGCCGGCGGCATACTTTACCACACCATGCGACGTGATCAAGACGAGGCTGCAGGTGGAGGCGCGCAAGGGCGAGGTTGCATATACTGGGCTGCGACACGCGGCGGTGACCATTTGGAAGGAGGAAGGGTTCAAGGCGTTCTTCAAGGGCGGGCCGGCGCGCATTATGCGGTCGTCTCCGCAGTTTGGCTTTACGCTGGCCGGGTACGAGGTTCTGCAGCGAGGTAAGTGGGCGCGTAGAGGCGATGACGGGGGGGGCTGAGGTCGGAAGGAAGCTAACAAGAGGACAGCACTACCGATGCCAGGGTCATCGCAGGCAGACGCGTCGAGCCTGGAGCCATCAGTGGGTCTGGAAGAGGCAAAGGCACCGTTGCCGTACCTCCGCAGCCGCAATGCACTCAAGGTGATCCTAGACCTGGACGAGAATTTTGGACGTCCCAAGCTGGCCAAGGATGCAAAGTTTGCGGGGATTCCCGGATTCGGCAGGCGACCGGAGGCTTAGAGCTGGGGCGTGGGCGGTCAGTGGGAGTGGAGGGGAGTGGCATGAGGGCGGCACAGCGAGGATAAGGGATGCAAGTGTATTGTGTAAAAGTAGTGGTAGAGAGAGAGGGGGGAAGAGGGGTGAGAAGACGCAGGGGGTGAGGGATGAGATTTAGTCTACACTAGATGATAGGCAGTAGATGGGTAGATGGATACATAGGTATGATACATGGATAAGTACTTGGTACATGGTCGCGGGCCAAGCAGGGCAGGGCGGTTGTTGCATGTTTTGTTTGTTCTTGTTCTGCAGGTGCGTGTAAGTACTTGGTTAGTGTAGTGTACATGATTAGGCGCCAGGGAGCGGCAAAGGGAGGATTGTGGAATAGGGCCGATGCAGCAGGTCGGAGCCGCGTCTTCTTCTCTAGTGTTTGGTTTTTTTGCTCGTCTTGGTCTCTTTGCTGGCTCGGCACAGAGGATTTTGTTTTTCCCGCGGGCTACTGGCGAACCCCGTGGAGAGGGCCAGGGCTGGGGGAGGGTGCAGTGTGGGGTCCTGGGCAGGCTAGCGGCTGCAAAAGCGGGGGAGAAGGACGCTCGGGCGAAACCTTTGGCTGTGCCCGGGGGGAGACATGTTTTGGGGCTGGTTGATGGTTGGTGGTTGGTGGTTGGTGGTTGGTGGTTGGCGGTTGGTGGGAGAGGCTCAACTGTGGATTGGGCTGCCCGTCTGTCTCCGTCTGCATCCTCCTTGCTGGCTGTCTGGCTTGCTGGCTGCCCGGCTGCGCCTCGTCGCCCGCCTGCCCGCCTGCCCACGCACAAGCAGCCAACAGCCATCCAGCCAGCCAGCCAGCCAGCCAGCCAGCCAGCCAGCGACGATGCCGTTGCCGTTGCTACTATTGCTGCCACTGCTGCGGTTACTACTCATACTCCCACCACCACTGCTGCCACCCCGTCGTGTCGCCCGCCTGTTCCCTTCACCTCTCTCGTCCTGCTTCACTCGCTCGCTCGCGGCTATTAGCCCGTCCCTTGCGACCCGAGTTGCGCCCTTTCCCACTCCATGCAGGGCAGCCCGTCCACTCAATCCAGTCAACAACCGCCCACTACCACCACAACCACCACCCCCCCGCAATCAGCCTCCTCCCCATCCAGTCCACCCCGTTCCTCACATGTCCTGACCACCACCACCACTACCACCACCACCACCACCACCACTGCCTTCGCCGCCAGAGCCCCGTCACTGCATCTCCCGCTGCTCCTCTCATATGCCCATCGCCCTCGAAGCTCCGTCCTCGTCCGCAGACTCGCCTCAGTTGATGTTTGTCATCGGCACACGCCTTGGACACCGCCTTGAGGCTGAAAAAGAGCCGTCGCACTGGCTCCCTCGGGTATGTTTCGCACCGCGCAGAGCCGCCTGCCTCCTCCCTCACTTCCTTTGTTTTGGCCTATTTATTACTTTCTTTTTTTTCTTCCACACACACACAGAGACGCTTTGCATCATCTGCTCCACATGTAAATTGCCTAAGGCTGCCCTCTTCCCCGTTTTTGCGACATGGCAATGCCCATGACTATCGTTCCTGCTCCACTTGCACTTGCCCATCCCTGTCTGCTGCCCCAGTCGCCTTGCGACTTCTCCGCCTCCACCTCCACTTTGGCCTCGATCAACCCAGCCCGCATCACCACACACGCACACGACATCACTCCCTCACAACCATGCTGACTCTAGTCCAGACTGCCATCAAAGACTGGTCTTCCTGTGCTACTCGCTCCTGTCATCGCCCTCGAGGCCTCTGCTTGGGCGCTTTTGCCGAACGGTCTTTGGGATAGCTTTCCCTCGGCCCGCTCGCATTGCTTACTGTATTCTCCCTTTGCACCCTTGGCTACCCAGATGCTCGACACCAGCCACTATTACGCAGACGACGACGCGGTTTTGCACTCCCCTGGCCTGACGGCAGTCATTGTCAAGACGACTCCATCACCAACTCCACCTCCCATTGGCACTTTAATGTTTGACCCCCCGACTCTTCAACAGAGCCACGACTCTGCTTCTCCACACCAAAAGACGCATCATCCACACAGGCCCCGACCACGCCCTACCCAGGGCGATATGGTCCTCCTCCGGGAGATGAATCCGAACAGGCCGGACATTGCCCTGCAAGCAAGCGAACAGGCCTTAAACTTTGATACCGACTCTGGCAGCGACATGGACGCCGAATCACCAGCCGCGGCCATGGGCCCGTCCGGCTCGAGCCGTGTCAACTCTGCATCAGCCCACTTTCAGTCACTGGCCCTGCATCACACTGTACAAGAAGCCCGTGGCCCAAAACTTGATCCCAAGTCGACCCATCGAGATTCGGTACTCGAGGACGATTTCAACCTCAGGCCTCTTCACCTGCTAGCAGACCGACGCCCATCTCAGATATCCTCTGTGCTTGCCCCATCAAATGGAATGCGTCATGACACCAATGGTATGCACCGCTCTTTGTCTGGTAACTCTGCAGCCTCGACCACGTCACTGCAACCACCAAATCAGCAATTCGGGGAACTGACAAACGGGGGCTCGCTAGATATCAACGCGGCGACATCCCCAGGCCTTCGACAGTTGACCATCCCACAACCAAGAGGCCTATCCACAGACACTCTCCCAGCATTACAAGCCCCGTCTCCCGCCCGCGATGGATCGACTACTTCGCCCGTCCAGCAATTGCCTTCGTTCAGGCACATGGACGACATTGCACGCTCGGCATCGAGTGATCACGAGGCCAACAGAGTCAACGGATTCCCCCAACGACAGTCTGTGTCTTCGAGTGGGCAGTCACCAACTTCTAGAGTGCGGCAATTATCCATCGGCTCGCACTCACCAGCAACGCCCTTTACTTCACTGAGCGCTGCATCACTAAGCGCCTCTTCGCCAATGAGCGCCAACGACTCACTCCAACGTGGTGATTTATTTTTGAGATCAGCGGGCGGGAGTGTGTTTGGCGATGCCCGAAGACCGTCACATGCTGCGTCAGACTGCGCCCCGTACAACGCATTGCAGTCTGCATCGAGCGAGAGTTATCAAAGCTCAGATGGTTTGAGTCCTGCTTCACAACCAACGCCCATTGAGCAACGCCCCCGCCATATGAGCCTGGACGGTGCACTTGCATCACGAGTGTTACCACCTCCAGTGGGCTCTGGCTTGCCACAAAGCATCCCCTCACATGCTACTGGGTCCTTCAAGTGCGACTACCCAGGCTGCAACGCTGCTCCTTTCCAGACGCAGTATCTTTTGAAGTGAGTATCATGTAGTAGTTGTTTAATGTTGATGCTGACCATAGTAGCTCACATACAAACGTACATTCGTCAAATCGACCCCATTACTGTCCTGTGAAAAATTGCCCTAGAGGCGAAGGAGGCAAGGGCTTTAAGAGGAAGAACGAGATGATACGACACGGCCTTGTGCACCAGTCGCCAGGCTATGTATGTCCATTTTGCCCAGACCGCGAACACAAGTATCCCAGGCCGGACAATCTACAAAGGTATGTTGAACTGATCAAAAGTGGTGTGCTCGTCTAATAGATGATCCCAGGCACGTGCGCGTACATCATACCGACAAGGATAAAGACGATCCTCAACTTCGCGATGTCCTAGCCCAGCGCCCTGAAGGCGGCAGTCGTGGGCGCAGGAGACGTGTGAGCGACTCTGGTCATTAGTATGCGCAGGTTTCCAGATGTAAAACGACTTTTCCTTTTTTAAATCTCGTACCTTTCCTCTATACGACGCAATTCACTTCTTTTTGGCTTTTTTTTCTCGTATGACTGGCGAGTCTTTTTCTAGCGGGTTTACTGGTGGGACTAAGGTAAGGATATATACATGTTTATGAAGCAGGCGAAAGCAGGCACAGGATTTGTCTTGGTTTGGGGTTTTTTGGCTGTATGCTATTGCTTGTTCTAGCGCCGAGGATTGATTCTTTGGAGAGGCATGTCGATTGTGCTATGGATATCATGTTTGTAATCTTTTTTCCAAATCCATCAGAGATTTTTATATCTCGCTTTTTTTTGGCTTAGTCTCTAACTCTTCAGAAAGAGAGAGGGGGATGAGGTGGGATAGGGTTATGTATTTTTTCCCTTGTTGGATCTGGAGTTGCAAACGAAAAAAAAAAGAATACGAAAATAAAAATCCGTCTACAAAAATCACAATTGCATGTAGTAATAGAAACCCACGAACCTCTTTTCACATGACATACATGGAAGAAAACCGAAAAATCACACACGGCACGGGAACTCGAGATCACAAGAGAGAGAGAGAGAGAAAAACGCTACCTCCGAGCCGCGCTACTCCCCCGACCCACACCCTCCCTTTCTCTCTCTCTCTCATCTTTTTTTTAAACCATTTTCACCCGTTAGATCTAGCCCCACCGAAAACGCCCCTTTTTTGCGGCTTCACTAAGCACATGCAACTAGTAAGTGCGGCTCTTCTTTTTTTTCTCTCTCTCTTTGGGATATCTCGGTGTACGGATTTTGCTTAATGGGGAAAGTTTGACGTGTGGATGGGTTGGGCTGGGG
>NW_006912442.1:0-13366 GCF_000523435.1 Bipolaris zeicola 26-R-13 | reverse complement strand
TATACCTACTCCTATCTCTTTGTTGTCTTTTGTTTTAGAGGCGTCTGAGTAGATTACTATAGAAGTAGTGTTTTCTAATAGGTAGTCTCTNTGTGCGGCTGCCTCGTCTTCTTTAGACTTTTTTGAGAGTTTTACGTCGTAGTGTAAACTATTCCATGGCTTAAATTTATACTGAGCATGTAGGAAGGCAGAAACAACGTCAAACGCCATCTCGAAGAGATATACATGGGGCTTGATGAAAAAAGAGATATCCGGTCGGGCCTGATTCGGGGTCGCTTTCTAGGCTGGAACACCCGTCGGGTGTACAGAATTAGACACAGATATGGTGTCATGACTGCCTTTGATGTTCCCACAAGCAACAAGCCATCAAGTAAATGTATGGTTACGGCAAACTGGACGATTAGAGTGCTCAACAAACCCCTCGCTCCGATCATGCGAGGTCTGTGTCATGCACTATAAATGGCTATACTCAGAAATCATACCACTTCAAGGCTCCTTGAACGACAACGCGTCACTTTGCTTTCTTGTCTAAACCCCGAGGTCTTGTCTGAACGTCTATGATTTTGAGTAGGTCACTAACATAGGTATATACGTAGCGAAATGGAAAAGGATCACACAATAGACTCCAGGTATGATATTGTTCACCTGTACTAGCATTAACGCTCGTAATGAGGTAATATAGTTCTACATACTACAATAACATCTGCGGAAGGTGATTGTCAACGATAAGCTTCTATAGTAGAAACCCGTAGCTTTAAAGCTATGCTGGATTCTCCATACATTGCATATTTTCTTGATATTGATGGGAGCTGTTCAACATCAAGTACGCGACTATTGTAAATTGTGTCTCTACTTCGTTCAAGATTTTCACAACGGGATTGGAATTTATTAGTATAAGTAAAACTCTGTTCCTCACTAATCGAGTGTGATACAAAATGACTAACTGCTACTTGGAATTTGAGGAGTAAATGCGCTCCTCTTACGAATTGTAGGACCACATAGAAAGAACCAGACAGGAACAGGAATAAGCAAAGCGGCGACACAGCCAAGCAGAGTGGAAGCCCATTGAACACCTAAGTCCCTGAATAAGTAAGGCGCAAATAGAGGGAAAGCAGCAGCAAATAGCGACCGTAAAATAGTACTAGCTGCCATAGCGGATGCAGCATACTATACAAACGATGTTAGTTATATAACAAGTTGAAAGAGTTAGATAGAGGACTTACCATGAGATATACGTCCACGAGGTAGTTGAGAGATTGTAGAAATATTGATAATATGCCAAAACCAGAAAAAACCCCAGATATAGATGGCGCGATCCAATGAATACTGCGCTTGTATCCAGTCCAGCCAAAGACGAATAAGCCACAGGCAAAGATGATGCCGCCGGCGATAGTTTCCGGTAGTCTCCACTCCGGCACAGGAATGCCATGATTAGCAATAAGCTTTTTCAGGTATCTTGGCTGATTGAGCAGAATAAGAGTTCCCGCAAGGACTTCTCCAAAGATAATACCGAGGAATGGAATACCTCCAACTCCAGGATTCATCCCATGAATCTGCTGGAAAACGATAGGGTAGGCCGTGAGAAATAGATAAAGAAGGCCATATATGAATGCCATGTAGAGTGACACCAGGAATACGATAGGCTCTGTAAATAGCATACGAAGAGGACGGGTAAAGTTTTTCTCAAGAAGTTCCTGGGGGGCAGTGTCCAGTTCTTCCTGCTTTGCGTGTAAACTCCAGTTCTTTGTAAGTTGCCTAAGACTCTTAGCTTTATGCACAAGAATGCTAGGCGCATACGTCTCCTGAAAAGTAACAAGAAGTAATAGAAATGAAACCAGGCCCATGATTGCGACAAGGTAGCTCGTCCAGGCCCAGCCGAGACTGGACATAACGATAAATCCACCGATTGACGGTGCAAACATGGGTCCGGAGAAGACGGCGATCGAAAACACGGTGACTGCAGCTCCACGGGTACGGTGGTCAAACATGTCTGTCATGACGGCACCGCCTACAGCAAGAGGGCATGCACCAAAAAATCCTGCCCAGAACCGACATATTAACACCATGGGTAAATTCTTGACGACACCAACACCGAGGTTAAAGACAGAAAACGCCAACGAGGCTGCAAGAAGGGGCTGTTGGCGGCCAGAGATCTCGGACCATGGTGCCCAAAGTATGGGTCCTGTAGCGAAGCCAAGAACGTAAAGGGAGACGCCAAGCGTGCTGACAGTTGTAGAAACTTCGAATTGTTTTGCGACTGGAATAATGGCTGGTGAAAATATGCTGCTTCCAAAGGCAGCTGTCAAAGTAAAAAAACTAACAGCGACTCCGATGAGTAGTCTACTCAGATGAGACAAGATTAGCTTGTGCAAGAGTGGATATACTAGGGAGCACTAACTTTCTCTTGAATGGCCAGTTATGTGGGTGTAAACCATCTTTTGGTCCGTCAAAATCGATTAGATGCTCTTCGTCGTCTTGCGATAGATGTGGTTGTTGGCCGACATCTTTCTCAGTAAGTTCCGTCTATTCATATAACATGTCAGAGGTCGTTTACTTAGTATGCTTTACAGATGGTTACTACACACTTACCATTTCACCTAGAATTCGTTCTGAGAGCTTTGAGGGAGAGGTAGGTTGCATAGGACGGAAGTTTAGTTGCTGCAGTAGGTTGTAATTCAAGGGGGGTTTGAGTGTAGATATGTATCGTTTGTCTGTCTATTTATTTCTTAGGGAATGGAATAACGAGCTCTACAAAGAGTTTGAGGCGGTTCTCTACACGAAAAAAAGGATGTACGTTACAGCGAAGCAGAGAGATAAAAGCTTAGTTAACACGATATGAGCTTGAAGCGCTATGAGATTGGAGGCAATTGAACCTAGCACTCATTCATTATTCGGTCCGCGTACAGCCATGGGTTAGACATAAGTGGAGTGGAGCATAAAATCTGTCATATTGTACTAGGTCTTCAGGAGTTGTTGAGTGTACTACTGAATCAGCGATCACATTCACTGACTCCTCCCCCATGCAAATTCGGTAGTGAATCACTTTCACCATGTACACAATATAAGCCGGAATATTTTTCTAGTCGGCCCGGTTTCGGAAGGATTGGAATAACACTAATTCATGATCCGAGGCTGTTACTAGAATCTTAGGTCAATTGATATAGTATGAGAAAACTGTCCTCAGCTTGCTTGTGTATAGCTGTGATCTTGTACCCGCCCTACAATTGAAACCGTTGTTTTCGTTCGTACGACCTACTAGGCTCAAGTATCGTAGCTAAAGATGCGTATCGGACCATATGAATTTTGCATGTGTAAGTACATATCGAACCATATATGCACGTGGTAGAAGTGCGCACCCATGCACACGAGTATATACCCTGCCCGGAAGCACGTACCCTACCCGTATGCACGTACCTCCCTCTGTCTGGGAACACGTACCTCCGTGTGGAAGTGCCGAAAGTTTATGTACAACGGGGAAACGGATAACCAATAAATGTATTTAAAGTTAGGGCTGTTGATGCATGGTGGTGTGAACTACCGCTAATTTTAGGAGCTATGTAGAATGATTAATAGTTTTCCGTAAAGACACCTTCTACTACATTTCTTACCCCTGTGAGGGTGTCCATATGTGTCCCGGAAGATCTTCGGAGGCATCCACGTAATGCCTATTTACTGATAAGAAAAGCCGAAGAATAGCCATGTTGTGGTTAGCCCTAGATATCTCCACAACCGAAGAAGCCCCATAGCCTTATCGGAATTTCGTCGTCTAGGCCTTCGCGGTCATACATCCTAAGCCCGATGCAGATGACTTATTGTTCCAAGTGGCATGCTATCGCACACTAATTCCTTATCAAATACTGATTTTCGATCGAGTAGATAAACAATGTAACCTGTAGTTTGATTAATGGGGCCAGCAAGGAGGCAGAACCGGATGGACTTTGGATGTCCTAAAACTCCTTATTCTGTAAAATTACAAGACAGAAACAGCTCTTGTTAGATGAGCAGAGAGGCTGTGCACAGTATTAAGACTCCATGCATCTAGATATGACATAGCTCTGATTATGTCAGCCGACCACATTAACAAAACTACAGGGTATATCATGTATACATACGTAGGACGGACCCTGATTTCGTGTATGTAGCTATCGGCCAGACTGTTTACCTAGGTCAATTAACAGGCCCGAATTCAGGTTCGGCATTGCACTCCTTATTCATTAATTCCCTACTTCGCACAAGTGTCATACGACGGCGGAGTGGAACACCCAACGAGCGATGTGGGAATGCCCATCACCCAAGATGCTTGCCATGCGGATATCGGAAACATTCTCTTCCAGACATACCCAATCCTGGAGACGATCTTGGGGATGTTCCTAGTTACTTGCTTCAATTCTTTAGGTAGTTTCGGTCGAATGAATTGAATCGAGTAGTAGGTTAGTAGTGTTGGAGATAGAGCTTGATGATTGTGTATATAAACTAGAATACCCATCACAGCTGAATTGTAAAAGTACAATAAGTTCATCAATTGTACTGGTTGCTTTAATTATCTACACCGTGTCCACAATATTGTATCAATTTTGACTTTTCTTCAACCCTCATCTCAATACGATGTTGGATACCAACAACACTCATTGTTCAAACAATGATGTCAACACGAAGCCATGGCATCGAGATTCAGAACCAATCGCTGTAGTGGGCATGGGTGAG
The DNA here is from genome assembly GCF_000523435.1 of Bipolaris zeicola 26-R-13. Taxonomy (NCBI): domain Eukaryota; kingdom Fungi; phylum Ascomycota; class Dothideomycetes; order Pleosporales; family Pleosporaceae; genus Bipolaris; species Bipolaris zeicola. The sequence goes on along the minus strand of NW_006912442.1, from coordinate 8,662 downwards.
ATGAAGACTTTAATGTGTAGTGATGCTGGCTAACATATTCAATCAAAGGTTGCCGCTGGCCCGGCGGTGTGAATGACACGTCGGGACTTTGGGATCTACTCATCCAAAAAAGGACCGGGTTTAAGAAGTTTGGTGACCATCGTTTCGAACTTGACGGATTCTACCATCCAAATGCTGATCGTCCTGGGAGCATTGCCAATGAAGGAGGGCATTTGCTCGCGGAAGACCCAAGGTTATTTGACCATACATTTTTTGGCATGACCCCGTTAGAAGTCGAAACAATGGATCCGTCCCAACGCAAGCTCCTTGAGGTGGTTTTCGAGGCCTTTGAGAACGCTGGTGAAACATGGGACAGTTTCTGGGGATCCCGTACAGGTGTCTATGTGGGCAATTTCACAAACGACCACAGTATCATCCAGTTCCGTGACCCGGATCATCCACGACCATATGCTAGTACGGGCACCAGCACTAGCATCTTGAGCAATCGTGTCAACTATATCTTGAATCTGCAAGGCCCAAGGTAAGAATACTGCTCACAGCCACATATCCTGATCAAATCTAACTAGTACAGTGTAACGATTGACACAGCGTGCTCTTCCTCAATGTATGCACTTCACCTCGCTGTCAATGCCTTGAGAAATGGAGACTGCGACGCTGCGATTGTAGCGGGTTCAAACCTGATCATGGATCCAGCTATGCAACAGATGATGACGAAGCTAGGTGTTCTCTCTCGAACGTCCACATGTCACACTTTTGATGAATCAGTTGATGGATATGCCCGTGGTGAGGGATTTGCGGCGATTTACCTTAAAAAGGTATCTTCGGCGATTACAGACGATTACCCCATACGAGCCTTGATCAGAGGGACTGCCATCAATGCCAACGGACGCACTGGTGGAATTACGCATCCGAGTCAGCAGGGACAGGAAGCGGTGATCAAGAAAGCTTACGAAAACGCCGGCAATCTAAATCTTGACGATACCACCTATTTTGAATGTCACGGTACCGGTACCCCAGTCGGTGACCCTGTTGAAATCGCCGCTATCAGCAATGTCTTCTCTCACCATCGAACGGAAGACTCGCCTCTACTTGCTGGATCTATCAAAACAAACCTCGGACACACAGAGTCCAGCAGTGCGTTGGCAGGTATCATGAAAGTGATATTAGCACTCGAGTCAAATTTGATCCCCCCAAGTGTCGGTATCAATAAACTCAACCCAAAGATAGACTTTCAGGCGGCGAAGATCAAGATTTTGACTGAACCTACGCCCTGGCCGAAAGATCAACTTCGCCGTGCTAGCGTCAATTCTTTTGGGTATGGCGGCGCTAACGGTCATTGCATCATCGACCATGTTCACTGCGTTCTGCCAAATTATCAACGTCGTCCGGATACCCCACTGAGATATCTCAATGGAACTGTTCTCGAGCACTCGAACGGGACGAGCACAAAGTCATCTTGGCCAGTGCATTACCCGCTGGAACGACAGCCAGTACTGCAGAAGCTTGAAAGTGGAGGCACTCCTCCCTCCGCTGTGCTTCTTCCATTCTCTGCGCACAACGAGACGTCTCTACAACTCAACATAGACAAACTGAAGCAAACGATTGAAGGAAAAGACCTAGCTGATATTGCTTATACGCTAGCCGTCAGGAGAAGCAAATTCAGTCAGCGAACTTTTAGGATCGTGGACAGTTCCAATCCGACCGTCGGTCTCGAAATAAACGAGAATACATGGACTAGTAATCCGCAACCCCCAAAGGTCGGCTTTGTCTTCACTGGACAGGGTGCGCAGTGGCACAGTATGGGCGCTGAGCTGTTTAGGTACAATGTCTTCGGGAACGCGATCTGTTTCCTAGATCGCGTCTTGAGAGAATTGCCAGACCCACCTAATTGGTGCATCGAGGACATACTGAGAGGTCATTCCACAGAAAGCATTGATATGCCAGAAATATCTCAGACTGTTTGCTCCGCGCTGCAAATTGGCATAGTAGACCTCCTATCATCTTGGTCACTTAAACCTTCCGTAGTGGCAGGACACTCGTCTGGAGAAATAGCTGCATGCTATGCGGCTGGACGAATCGATGCTGCTGAGGCTATCATTTCAGCATATATGCGGGGTCAAGCCGTGTCAAGGAACCAAGCTGATGGATTAATGTTGGCAGTTGGTTTAGGGTGCGAGGACGTTGAGAAGTACCTGACACAGTGTGGTGACAGAGTGCAGATCGCAGCAATCAACTCTCCTGGAAGTGTCACTTTATCTGGATCAGCCGCAGCGATCAAGGAAATCGCTGATACGATGACCGCCGATCAAGTTTTCAACCGGGTTCTCAAAACAGGTGGAAACGCCTATCACTCCTACCACATGAAACCTTTAGGAGAATGGTATGAAAGCTCGCTTGTTTCGGCTCTGGAAAATACCAAAATTGCTTCAGTCATCGCACTAGGACACAAATACGCAAGTGTGCCATGGATTTCGTCCGTTCGGCCAGGAAAAGAAACGACGAAGCTCACTGTCGACGCGTCTTATTGGCGTAGCAATCTCGAGTCGCCTGTCGACTTCGCTGGTGCAATCACGAAGATGACGACCGCCGGTACTGGTTGTCCCGACATCTTGGTCGAGATCGGTCCACATCCAGCTTTGAAAGGTCCTGTTGCACAGATTCTCAAAAGCTCTGGGACCAACGCCCCTTATCTTGCTTCGTTGAAGCGGGGTCAGGATGGTCAGACATGTTTGCTACAACTTGCCGGCTCGTTGTATTCTGCTAATGTTGACATCAACCTCGTGGCTATCAACTCAACCCAAAAGATTGAAGGCAAAGACCTTATCCTATACCATGGGCATACAGCCGTTGATCTGCCACCATACCAATATTCATATGGACCTATCGTTTATCATGAGAGTCGTTTCAGTCACGAGTTCCGTCACAGGAATTCCGCTAGTCATGACTTGCTCGGTGCTAAGCTTTCAGGAAATACAAGGCTGCGTCCGCAATGGAGGAACATACTTCGACTAAAAGATGTCCCCTGGTTGGCTGACCATAAGCTGCTGCCCGATGTTGTCTTTCCGGCGGCGGGATATATTGCTATGGCGGTCGAAGCTTCGTGGCGTACTTACAAAGAGTTGCCTAATTCCTTGCCTCTTGTCACCACATCACTACGGAACATCAAAATTTCAGCAGCCCTACGCATTCCCGACGACGATAAAGGAGTTGAGATCATATTCACACTTGACGTTCCGGATGGTATATCAGCAAAGAGCCCATCCTGGATGAATTTCACCGTTACTTCTGTCTCTTCAGACTTTTCAACGTGGACTGAGCATTGCACCGGGTCAGTCCGGGTTCATGTCGAAGATGTGCCTCCACCACAAGCAATGTCAACAACTATGGATGCTCGCGTTGTGAGCACACCTGAATGGTACCGCAAGTTTGCAGATATCGGTCTTGGATACGGACCGGCATTCCAAGGTTTATCAAACATCCACGCCGATCCGGATATACACCTGGCTACAGCAACAGTCGCTCTTGATACGACGAAAGATATGCTTTCAGAACAGTCATACTATCCATTGCATCCTGCTTCTCTCGATGCTCTTTTCCAGCTTGCCTTGATTGGAAGCCACGGTGGTCAGATGGAAGAAGCTTACACTGCATATGTTCCTGTGCACATTGACCATTTGTACCTTAGACACGGCTTCACACAAGATACTGGTGTTGGTATAGCCTCAGGTGAACGGCTAGGACTCCGTGGGGCACACGCTAGGGTCCAGATGATCGATCAAGCCGGCGAAGTTGTACTTGATATCCCACGACTGCGTTGCATATCTTACTCGGAATCTGTTCGAGAAAATCCTGCATCTGCTAAACCTTTCTCTGCTCCCTTGACTAGAATGGTCTGGAGGCCCGACGTCCGTCATTTATCTAATCAACAGGCTGCTATCTTGATGCCCCCTCCGACCGAGAACTTGGACAAGATACATCTGTTCGACATACTCGAATGGATGGGCACTTTGGTGGTAGCAGAAATTCAAGACATGATTGCTGACGACTGCCGACTGAATGACTCTCCAGAACATATCCAGAACTTTATTTCTTGGATCCATCGACGCGCCGCAGACGACAATCAGTGGACCAGAAAGGCAAAGCAACTTACGTCTTCCGACCGAATGAACATACTTCATACACTTCTCAAGCAGGTTCCAGACTGCTCTGATGTCAAGATTGCATGGCATGTTTTCCAGAACATAGACGACATCCTGCATGAGCGGAAAACTGGACTCGATGTAGTTCTCGAGAATGGTCTGCTGTCTGCTATGTATGAAGATGGTTTCATCATGACCGGAGCTTATCCCCAATTGACTCGCCTTTTTGACCTGTTAGGGCATTCAAATCCTAGCATGAAGATTCTCGAAGTTGGCGCGGGAACTGGCGGCGCAACCCGTGTCATTATGCGTACTTTAAGAGGCGCTAACCAGATCAAACGGTACAAGGATTATACATTCACGGATGTGTCTAGTGTGTTTCTTGCTGCGAGCCGCGATCAGTTCTTTGACCACAGTGACATGGAGTTCGGCGTCCTGGACATTGAACAGGATCCTTTATCGCAGGGGTATAATGCCGTGTACGATTTGGTTGTGGCGTCCGAGTGTCTGCACGCAACTTCTGATATGGCCAACACTTTGAGGAACTGCCGCAAGTTGCTAAAGACTGGCGGCAAGTTAATTGTTGTCGAGAACCTCCGCACCGTTATTGGCCATGGCCTTGTGCTTGGGACTCTCCCTGGCTACTGGAGTGGTGTAAAAGATGGTCGAACAGAAAGTCCATTTATGGATGAAGCTCGCTGGAAAGAAGAGCTGGTCAAAGCAGGCTTTTCTGGGATTGACATCCTGCTCAATGATTATCCGGTTCCTTACGCTACTGCATGTACTATCATGTCTACCGCAGTCGAGGAGGAATTTGTCATCGCCCCAAAGACACAAGTAGGGTCCCACATTTCGAAGAGTCTTCTTCTGGTACATGGTGTTGCGGGAGAGATGCTTCAACGAGTGACATCCGAGCTCACGTCACGCGGAATTCCTTTCACAACCACAACACTGGACGAGACTTCTCCCCTTCCTGTTGATTTACGTACCATAGTTCTGTTCGACGAGACTAACAGCCTTGAAGACCCAACCCATCAACATTGGACGCGTTTCCAGTCACTGGTTCAATCCTCCAATACCATGGTCTGTCTTACGACCTCCGGGTTGCTAGATGGAAAACATCCAAACGGTGCAATCATCACGGGAGTGTTACGTATCATCGGAACTGAGAACCCGGCTTCTAGGTTCTTGTCTATTGACGTAGATCCTGACGCACTAAATCAATCAAACACGCACGTGGAGAAGTCGATTGTCGACCTTGAGTCTACACTTCATATCGAACCTACCGAAGCATTTGAGGATCGAGAGTTCACTTATCGAGACGGTATGCTATGGGTAAGCAGGGTTGTTCCAGATATCAATCTTCAAGCCCAAGCGGAGCTAGCTCAGATGCTACCAAGCTCTACTCAGCTGCTACCGTTCGACAGCCAAGGCCCAGTCCGTGCTGCTTTTGAAACACCTGGAATTCTATCGTCGTTGTATTTCAAGCCATACACGGAGATGTGGACAGCCTTGCCAGACGACTTTGTGCAAGTCAAGGTTGCGGCTGTTGGTCTCAACTGGAAAGACCTCGCGATTTCTGCAGGAAAATTCGACATGAACAACTTCTCTTCCGAATTCTCTGGCGTAGTTGAACAGGTTGGGCCCGAAGCAGCTGGAAGATTTTCTGTCGGTGATCGGGTATACGGCATGGGCAAAGGTCATTTCGGCAATTATCTCCGAACGCCCGCTGCATACATCCAGCACATGCGTAGTGGCGATGACTTCGTCAAAGTTGCCTCTATGCCGCTCGTCTACATGACAGCAATATACGCCTTCATGTTTGCTACTCAGATCAAGCCTGGAGAAAAGGTGTTGATTCAGACCGCCACCGGTGGTCTCGGTCTTGCCGCTCTCCACTTAGCAAGGTCAATGGGAGCCGAAGTTTTCGCAACCGCCGGTAGCCCTTCCAAGGTTCGCTATCTTGTAGAGCAAATGGCTATCCCCAAAGATAGAATTTTCTCCTCACGACATGCTGGAGACGTTGCTAAAATCAGACAAGCGACTGATGGTCATGGCTTTGATGTCATTCTAGGTACAGCGACTGGAGACTTGCTCTATGAGTCGGTTAAGTTGCTAGCGCCATTGGGACGATACATTGACGTAGGTCGCGTGGATGTGCAGAATTCTGGATCTATTGGTCTTGAACTCTTCCAGAAAAGTGCCACATTTTCATCATTCGACCTTGGTCTTGTCATGGCAACTTCCACGCCTATCGCTAGTGAATTGATGCGAAATGTGGACAAGCTCTACCGTGAAGGCAAAATCGGCCCAATCCCATCCATTATGGAATCCGACGTATCGCAGCTGGACCAAACCCTTCTTTCCATGTCAAAGGGATCACACATTGGGAAATTTGTTGTCACTTTTACCAACCCTGAATCTCTGGTGCGGATGGTTCCAGCTGCTCCACATGCAGAATTCTTACCGGAAGCTGAATACATAGTCACCGGCGGACTCGGTGGTCTGGCCCGAAGTATCGTGGCATGGATGGCTGCGCGAGGAGCTCGACATTTCACCTTGTTGTCTCGAAGCGGAGCATCTAGCCCAGAGGCCAAGGTCTTCATTCACAATATGGCTGACAAAGGTATCAGAATTGAACTGATTGCCTGCGATGTCAGTAAACTCGACCAAGTCTCTGAGGCTTTCAAAAAGGCCTCCTTTACGAGGACAGTGAAAGGAGTTGTTCATGCTGCTGTTACCTACGTGGATCTCTCTTTTGATAAATTCACTATTGAAGAATGGCAAGCTGGCTTATCAGCTAAAGTAGCGGGAACAAAAGTATTGCACAAAGTGACGAAAGATCTTCCACTTGACTTCTTCGTCATGACAACCTCCATCACATCAGTTGTGGCAATCGCTACCCAGCCAGCTTACATAGCGGCAAACAACTTTCAAGATGCGTTTGCCCGCTACCGTCGTTCCAAAGGCCTCCCAGCGTCAACAGCTTCTTTCGGTCTTATTACGAACGTTGGCCACCTCAGTACCAATCAGACGACTCTCGCAGGTATGGCCCGCAATAAAGTACTTGGTGTCACCGAGTACAACTTTTTGCGCCTGTTTGAACTGGCGTTTCTGAACAACGATATCTGCGAAAAAGAACCGTCGGGCCGCCTTGGTGTGGTAAGCGATTCGATAACTACTATTCCCATTCTGACCTGCCTTGATCCTGCAGAAATGGCAAGAAAGAGCCAGCAAGCTGGTCCAGAAGCTGCAGGCGTGGAGCCACGATGGTACACTGATGGACGAGTTTCACTGATCATGAGGGCCTTTGAGGATGCAAAGCGGTATCAAAGCCGTACCAGCGAAGGACGAGATGCCTCAGCTGATGGTGACGCAGCCCTAACGCAGCTTCAGAAACAATTTAACGAAGCTATCAAAGCGGGACCATCTGAGCAACAAGAAGTAGAGTCACTTGTTGCAAGTGCGATCGTGGCTACTGTGTCCACTATGTTGTTCATTGATGCGTCTTCAGTTGATCCAGATCGTACTGTAGCTGATTATGGGGTGGATAGTCTTATCGCTGCCGAACTACGCAATTGGCTTAAGAAGGCATTCCGTGTCAATGTCAGCATGCTCCAGCTCCTAGACACAAGCATCTCAATGAAGAAGCTTGCCAATATCGTTGTCTCTAGTTCTTTACTATCTACGCAGCCTTCTGCAGACAGTAGGACGTTAGAGAAGTAACGCAGCTGGTTTGTTCTTTGGTTTCCTTGTTCCAAATGTCAAGAAGTTTGTAACAAGTCAACATCTCGAGCAAAAATGATGCAAACTATCTTTTGTCAACACAACAAGTAATCTACGAGAAGGCGGGAATGCACCAAGAAAAGGAATCACGTGACGAGTCCTACAGATCCTACCCAGCCTTGGCGTACTTCATGCACTAGGACTCACTAGGACCACGTGACCAGTCCTACCGATCCCCGTAGTCCTACGATCCCTCGTTATTACTAGGACTACTAGGACACTAGGACTACGCGAGTATATAGCATTAGGCATTGAGCTCTTATGGCTTAGTGTGTTCAACTTAAAGTTTTGAGTACAAGTACAATACAGAGAGTTGTTCTACTTGCCTACGTTACTGTCCTACATTTGCACCCTGCCGCTCTATCTGCAAAAATCAACCAACAAGAAGCTTGACACCAGAAGTCTTATATTACTTCCACTCGAGCTATACTCTTAACAATCGGATCCGACCAGGAACGAACAGCTGATGCAAGGGCGGCCGATACTTCCTCCGATCCAGCTGTGGGATTGGTCCGATACTTGGTGAGGTTGTAACATCGTTACAAACACTACTATTTATAACGTATTCTATCACCGAGCCAGCCACATCACTAAGCCAGCCGCTTTTTCTTACCATTGCGAGCTTCATATATAAAAACTTAAATTACTCTATACTGGCTATATTATTATTATTATTATTATTATTATTGTTTTACGTCCTGTGTCAGCCCGACGGCTATATAAGACGTGCAAGCTGA
>NW_006912441.1:0-13363 GCF_000523435.1 Bipolaris zeicola 26-R-13 | reverse complement strand
TAGTAATTAATAGACACTTTACCTCTGAAAATCGTCCAAGTTACCCAAGTTATTCAAGTTTACCAAGTAAGTTCTTCTGGTATTGCTCCCAAGTCAAGCAAGTATTATTTTATTCAAAAATCGTGCCAAGTAAGTCAAGTTGACTGTCAAAACTTGCTTGACTTGCTTGTTGCGAACTCTGACCTCATCTATTTATAACTTAACTTATCCGTACACGTTTGCTGTATAGCGTATTAGTTTAATTATTTTAGAAAACAATAGTCGTCTCCAGTCCAATCTGCCATAATCGGGGCTTATTTAGTGTGGCACGATGCGTGACCGAGCTCAAGATATGAAGTTCATGACCCGCAATCGAGTAGATAGAACAAAGCTGATATTTGATCGCCGCAAAGAATTGATCGAAGAAGGTGCCTCTCTGCTTACGAAAGAAAATTGCAATATATATCCACAAGCTGATCACGTGATACTACACCACATTAGTAATGTGAATAGAGTTTTAGCTCTAGTCTATCATACAAGATCACAATATTTTGATAAGAAAAATCAACAGGACATTGAGCATGGTAGCGAAAACTTGGTCGTATCCAAAAGAATATCCAGGGTGCTCTCAATCACCCTTAAGGGTCCGTAGTTTTTATCATTGTTGGGATGGGTATAATTACCCCTGGACAGATGTCTAATGTGACATACTTGTCCTCCTGAGCATATCTGAGTACACGAACTAGTTTATTGCAATAGGAACCTCAACGGTACTTGGCCAGCAAATATTTGTGTGTTCTGAGTCAAAGGTTGACTAACGCGTGTTGTAGAGAACGATACCATAACAGGGACGTCCCTCCGTCGCCTCAATCTTGCTGTATGCGAACCATGGGTCCTATAAAGCTATCAAATCCACCTCTGCTCACGACTGCACCCGGAAGATCGACCATCACTCACAGTGCGAAGAAACCATTTCGATTCTTGGATCTCCCGAAGGATATACGTCTCATGGTGTACGAGGAGCTGGGCATGAAAACGTACCGAGACAGGTTTCTTCTACGATATGACCAACATTACGTGACGCTCGTCAACACAGTCACCCCAGGTCTCGCAATTCTCGCAACTAGCCGTCAGATCAGAGCAGAAGCATCGTCAATCATTATACCACGGCTGCGAATGATATTGGGCTCGCCGCCAGTCATTTCCATTCGAGCTGAGCATCTCGTTAGCTTAATTGATCTACACGACTGCTTCAGCTCCGTCTACGGTACGAAGTTCATGGAGAGACTCATATTCTGCTTACATGATCCGAGAGCATCTCCCAGAATGATGCGTTATCGAAGTGGACAACTTTCGACGAGGCAGTTGCGGAGAATGCTTCGCCTACAGGGACTCATCGCAATCGGTGATGACGCAAGTCTCAAAGGGTTCGTGCGATTCGCTCTCCGCGCCATGAAATACCTAGCGAGCAATACCAACCAGACCCGTCACGTATATCCGCCGCTTACGTTCGTAGTCGAAGTCCCAGATACCTTCCAAGCAATACCCATTACAACATCCACCTCCTTCCTGAAATGTCTTTCGTATAGGCTCTTTTCCCCATTGATTCCTACCCCGCCACGAACGGTGACAAATCACGCAGGCATCATGTGGCTACTTCGCCGTTTTACTTCCCACAGCTCCAAAGCTTGTGAGCTGTGGTGCATAGTTTCGCTTATTGTGAAAGTGAGGCTACTGGACGAAGGACATACTGGGTTGCGAATTAGCGGACGCAACGTTCAAAAAGCGATTTCGCGCGGTCTAGAGGAAGGAAGGAGTAATGCTGCCAATATAGTATGTTATGGAGGAAGGGCTCCGAGGAAGATGGAAGAGATTTGAGGAAATAGACATTACTGTTTTGAGGAGAGGTCCTACTACATCTGTACGCTACGTTAGAAGTTACGCCTCAGTATGTAGTTGCATCGAGGAAAGAAAGAAGTTACACTTGGTCAGGAATGAGCGTATGCTGTTGTTTACGCACGCTTTTGTTGATACCTTCTTTCAAGCAAATTCACAAGTTCCAAAGAAACCCGTTCAAAATTTCGTCGTTTTTGCCAATCGTTACGTTTTTCAAACCAAAAATGGCCAAAGTCATCGACATGTTCAAAGAAAAAGTCCTCGCATTGCCCAAAGTGGCATCAAAATTCACTGCATCGGCGGTGGCGGGACGCCGCATCGTCCCACCAAGGACGAAAGATGCCGAGTTTCAACTCCGCATCGATGCCGGCCACTACGACATGGCCAAAAAAAAAACTCAATGTCGTCGTCCAAATCAACAAAGAAGCAAAGTCGCCGGCCCTCGTCAAAATTGTAAACAAATTTTCATCACATTACAAAATGGCAACGGAAATGTTCGATACCGGGGTAGTCGATAAGCAGGGGGAGTTGAAGAGAGTGTTGGACTCTCTATGCGCTCAGGCAAAGGAGCAAGTCAAGAAACATGGGAATTAATTCAAGCATAAGTTGATGGATGTATTGAGCGGAGAAAACATCAATTTGTTTCTGGACCAAAACACATCCCATTCACACATCACTATCCTTAGAGGGATGATTCCTCCAAACCCGTCGCCACACCCAACCGCTTATCCCAAAGCATCTCTACAATATGGAACGCCGTCCTCCGCTCATCCCAATCCTCGACATTATCATACTGAAGCCATCTCCCTCCCCTGGCGCCAATACTCTGCACAGACGCATCACCCGTCTCGATACCATCTTGGGCTCTGGAAACAGCCGCATACCTAATCATCCCATACGCCTCCAAATCCTCAAGTACACACGGCGTAAACAGCATCTGTCGCACATCTTTCAAGCGCGCCCGCCAAGCGTCCTGTGCGGAGTTGCTTGTAGGCGGATCGGCAGTGTAGTATCCCAGTGCGTGTCTGCCGTCGTGATAGAACCGCGGTAGGAAGAGTACGGTAACGATGCTGTAGTTGTCTTCATCCCGTTCGTGGGGTATATCTTCTGCCAAAACACCGAGTTGTAATTTGGGAAGCCGGGCGGCGAGGGGCACGTTGGGCAGGTGGTTAATCGCCGACTGAAAGTTTATGTTGGGGAGGTTATGCTGGGCGATGCGCGCTATGGCGAGACATATGGTGGGGTTGGTCGTCGTGCATGTGTAGATTTGGTGTTCGTACTCGGTATACACTGGCGGTGGTCGTGGGATCGTGAGGGGCTTGTATCGCTCTTGCTCTTCGTCTGGCTGCTCATCACTAGGGTCCCACGCGTCCGTCGCTCTCAGCCCGTTGCGACGGTACTCGTCAAAATCTATGCAGATGTCCTTGTAGTCTTTCTTTAGAGAGAGCTGTTGGAGATAATGTTCTACACCAGTGAGTCGTCCTGTCTGATTCGGCGTTTCGACGCTGTTCACTACTATATCATCTTGGTGAGAATCCCACGGGTACTTGCGTAGAGGTTGCGGCGATGTGGATGAATCTGGCGAAGTGGATGCACTGAGTTTTCTGGGCGGGCGTTTTATCAGGACTTTGATCATCTTCCTGGAGTTCGCTGTGGTGGACGGTCCAGAAGTGACAGCTGGACGACTGGCTTTTGGCATAGTGACGGTGTTGTAATGTGGCCCGTGAATCAAGCAGGGCTGTTATTCATTAAAAACATCAGTGGGACAGTCTGGGCAAGTGGAAAGTGCTGGTGTAAGAAGTGGTATTGTAATCTATGGATAGCGGATAGGGTCTGTGCACCACGAGCGTTTGCAGCCAACAGTTTCACTGGACATTCAAAGCACGCACAGATCCATGATTTGTATGATTACCATTACTATCAATCCGAGTCGTCATCAGTGTCCTGTCCAAGCACTAGCGATATCTTATCGTCGTCGCTGTCATCGTCACCTTCACCCGGATCAGGAAGCTCTGGAATCGCAGAGGCGGTGTTGGTAGCAGTGAAATCTGAGGTGGCTGATGCTGTCGCATCGATAATAGTGTTGTCAGAAGATTCAGCAGCCGTGGAAACAGGCTGTGCGGTGCGCGTATGCTGCAGCTCATCTTGGGTTGTTCTCGCACGCTTCGAAGGAGAATGAGGGCCTTCATTGCCGATTGGTCGCTTTGCTTCACCAGAGGTTGGGGGTTCTGACAAAAGCGCATTCCCTGAATCTGTGAATGCTGAGTTCGGCCTGGAGGAGGTGAATGTGGGTACGTCAGTGTGGAGAACATCTGTCATAGCGAAGTCTTTCACTGCAGTACCAGCATTCTGCTCTACAGATCCATCAGCCATTTCTTCTGGAGCTTGTGGCTCAGCTTCATCCTCTTCCACTTCCTCTTCCTCTTCTTCAGCATCCATGTCGTCCTCTCCCTCTTCTGCGTCCAAGTCTTGACCACCTAGACGGATTACTGGCATTCGTGGCCGCAGCATGCCCTCGACGTCCTTTTCAGCAGAAAATGACCGAGCTATGAGTGGCAAAATGCTTGCTGCAGGCTTGCCAAACTTCTTGCTTGGTGGAGGGTTCAGTACGCTAGCTACCATGGCTTCCTTATGCTGCGCGAGAATTGCAGTGCGGTCTAGGCGAGCTCGCATAGAGTCGGATAAATGCTGGGCACGAATATCCGAGAGTAACACAGGCAGAAGATTGTAGGCAGCCTGGGACAGTCCTGTATAGCCGTCGAGGGAGTTGTCGGTTTCTTTGGAGGCACTCATGAAAGCGTCTGCGTTTGCAGAAGTCTGTGGCTGAGCGTTGCCATTTGCCTTGGCACGGCCGGGAATATTGTTGGCTGTATTGATAGTTATAGCTGAGGGAAGCAGGTCATCGCAGCAGGATCGGATAAGGGGCAGGAGAGAGTCAACCGTAGACTTGTGGAACGCAACTCCAGATCTCTTTAAGAGGGCTGATGTTGCCACATAACATGCTGTTCTGACTTGAACTGTGTCCCTCTCCGCATTAAAGACCCAGACAAGTTGATCAATGATGATGGAGTCCAACGCAATTGTGCTCGACTGAGACCTGTGTGCTAGCGATAAAAGCACTTCGATCGCAGCAACATGCACCTCTGGAATCAACAGCCAGAGGTTTTCTCGCTCTTCTTTGCTGACTTGCGCATTCATGCGGATAGTGTTTTGGAAGTTTCTGGATGAAGATACAGGGATGGTGATGGAGAGCATCCTGGAAATCAAGTCAACGATCAAACCGACGTCCAAGTAGACAGTGCTTGGAGTTGGACCCTCTATGTACTCTTTCAGGAGATACATGAGTCCCAACAGTCGTTCACCACCAGCGAAAATGCCTAACCAAGGTGGAAGACCTGAGCTTGGTTCCAGATCCTGGGTTTCATCATTGATGGTATGGCCATTCGTCAAGGGTGTTTCACGGGAAGTAGACTGCCAATCCTCCACTACAGCGCGGAAGACATGATCTGCAGTTTGGTGGGCGCTATTGACCACACTTTTGACGGATTTCGTCCAATCCTCACCAGAAGTGCCTTTGGGTGCGCAATAAGGCAACTGCGCATAGAGCTGGCGTGCAGCGGCAGCAATATCGGATTTAACCCCATATCTGAATCCAGAAATTTCTTCTTGGCTCAGCTTGGTGGATGGTGTGGGCGCAACCAAGCGGGCTAGGAGTGGGTGGAGCTGTTTGAGGTATGATCGAAAGACTGTGGGATGCCGGGGTAGCAGTTGGCTGAAACTCTCCAGGACTATTAACAGCAAAGAATCCGGTACATTGGCCGTGTTGGCTATCTGGAGTCCCGCTTGTACGAAAGGTGTTAGGGATGGAGTGGTGATTTCGCGAACCAGTGTCGGATATTCCCTCGTGAGAAAAAAGATACGTGTCAGAGTGATGATGCACAGTTTCTTCGAAGATGGTGGGTCCGGCTTGTTGAGGAATCCCAGGAGACCGCGAACCCAGGGCAGACTCTTTTGCAAAGTTTCCCAACCTCCGACTTCAATGGTCGCTTTGATCAAGACAATGGCGCACCACCTTCCGTGAAGAGTGCGATCTTGGAGAAGAGTAGACAAGAGAGTGCGGTACTTGTGGACGGCGACAGAGTATTCGGAGGAGGTGGCCTTGGTACCTGAAGCCTGGGGCGACGAAAGAATAGTCCTGCACGAGGCCAAGGATGCAGCTATTGCAGGCACGTGCTGGGGAAGTTGCGAAGTTGGTGTAGATGAGATGCGGAAGCTTAGCGCTCGCAGCGTCGCGAGTTCTGCAGCAAGGGGCGCCATGTCGAGCGCTATGTTTGCTGTGATTGTACAAATCAATCCGGCTCGTCTCCTTTGAGCTGAACTATTAGAGTCGCATCTTGTCAATTCAATGGCAACAAAAAAGTTTGGGCCTCGGCGGTCGCGTCGGCCCGTGAAGCGCTAAGGCGACAGGGATGTGGGGACTAATCCGGCCGGGTGGGACCAGAGCTGCAGTCGGTCTGTGACATGTGGATGGCCATGGCCGCTGCGGTCGCAAGGAATATTGCTACTCGAACATGACTGTGCATGTATCGCGACTTTGTGTAGTGCCAAAGTCATATCTTCAACATCATGGTGGTATGTTGCCCACCATACTGCTTTGTGCGTCAAGGGAGCAGCCACTTCCAGCGCAACGTCATTTCTCTGCGCCCATAGCTTACACCAGCACAGAACGCCCCTGAGAACGAGAAAGCGAAGCGCTACATCCAGCAATTGGACGAGGCCAGATGTGCTGGACGATGGGCCGATGTGCCTGAGCTGTGCAGGAAGGTAGAGAAACACGCACCGCACAGGAAGTGTCAGCAAAACCTGTTCCCTTTCCATGCTATAACTGAGGGTTAACGTCGGATCAAGGCCTCACCATTACAGCCCGCTCCGAAACACAGATAGCCGCCTATAGTACCCAGCGCCCCTCGACCGCCTCCTCGACCGCTTCTGCCGGGCTGTCGCAGATTGTCCCCTCGCTGCTTGCCGCCATTGAAGAAGACAGCAGCCATGGCCAAGATGTCTTCCAGGCCACCGTGTGTATTGCATGGACGCACTACGTACTCGATGAGCTTGCCCAGGCTGTATCACGACTTCCAAAGGACTTTGGGGTCGTTGCAACAGAGCTGTCTGGCGAGGCAGGAGGCTCGCTACATGGATGGTCCCGGGTCTGCTTGGTAAAGGGCTCATATATTAGAGGTACACGCAAAACCTTTCCTTCCTAAAAGCAAACCCCGGGTCTGACGTGGTACAGGTTCTGCGCTCGAAAAGACAGGCGCAGTCGGCGAGGCAGTCACGGCCTACTCGTCCATAATGCCATGGTTGTCCAGCGCCATCACACCCAGTACCGAATCCGCTCAATTCCACATGTGGGGTGAACATTCCATTGTCCGTCTCTGTCAGCTGTCCGACCAGTCCACGAGCACTGGCGAAAATGTCACCGCTTTCGATGCTCTACGAACCTACCGATACTGGGCCAAGTTCTGGGATGCCTCATCCAAAAACAATACAACCGACATAACCGATTCGGCACAACACCGACGACTGGCATGGAAAGCATACTACGATTCGCTTTCCATTATCCTGCATCGAAACCTACCTTACGAGCCTGACTCCACACCCGTCATCGCAGAGAAGCCTTCTTCAAACTCTCGCTCGGACATACGATTGCGGCAGCGAGCAGAACTCAAGCGAGTGGAGACCATCTATGAAAATCTGCTGATCAAGGAGACAAAGTTTCCAAAGGCTAGCGAAACTAATCGCGAGGTTGAATCATGGGTAGACTCTGTCATGGACAACTGGCGCTTGCTGTGTGGCCCAACCTGGTCCGACGAGGATCTTGGCGAAGGAGGCAAGGAGGGCGTTGCTCGAGGTGTACTTGACGTGAGTATCCAATGAACAATTTTATTCTTCGGTACTGACGCTGTTTAGATTCTCTATCGAGCAGCCACCAAGACGTATCACTCTACCCAAATACTGCGCAACCTATTCGTCGTCCACGCATCGCTCGCCGAGCCTGAGTTGGCCTACAAAGCCTACGATGCCTACGTTGAGATCATCCAGCGAAACAAGGACCGAGCAGAAAAGAGCGGGGAACCCGAAGTAGGTATAGACGATTACGGCACCGTCTTGCGGACGTCAGCAGAAGCCATTAGGATGCTCTGCCGCTGGGGATCCAAGAAGGAAGCCGAAAAAGCACTCGAGATTGGCCACAGTATCGAGCACTGGTTGGAACAGGCAGAACATCGTCGTGCGGCAAAGGGTGATGTCTCTGTTTCCTCGTCAGAACCAGTGGTTGAGCCTATGGCTCTGGCAGTAGCATACTGCGCCATCGGTGTGAGCCAGGCTCACTGGGCGCGGCTGACTTATGATGTCGAAACACGTTCAAGCATCCAAACCAAAGCTGTACAGTACCTTCGTAAGGCGCTTTCACCACAGCTTGGCGACGAGAACAATGTGGATGCTCTTTATGCACTAGCCTTGGTGCTGGCAGAAGTGCGAGACATTCCAGGCGCAATCAAGATTGCCAAACGTGCCCTTTCAACAGGCGCTAAAGGTACCGCGATCAGTACTGACGGAGTGCTTTCCGATGGCATTACCAGCGAATTTGGCCGAGAGCGCAAGTTGATGCCAGTATGGCACCTTCTTGCTTTGTTGCTGACATCGCGATCTGATTTCGCTGCAGCAGAGCGGGCTTGCGAAGCGGCTTTCGAGCAATTCGGTGATCCCACGGTTATGTTCGGTCGTGGTGATTCGGGGGCCTACCGCAGTGAGCATCTGAATGATGCCGTCGGCCAAGACACCCTGGACTCGGGCGTCGTGGATCGCATGGAGCGTTTTGAGAAGAGCAATATTTTGCAGATTAAGATGACGCAGTTGGCGCTTCTTGAGATCACAGATGGTGCCACTGCAGCGGTAGATGGATGCGATGAATTGTTGGCGTTATATGGTCGACTTTTCGGTGATCCGACAGCAGACGTGATCAAGCCGCCAACTCCTCCTGCAGCTTTGGCACCACCCAAAACTGCCATTGGTACTGGGCGAGGGAGCATCTTTCGGGGGAGAGGCTCGGTCAGGGCACAGCAAGACAACGCCGCTCGCAACGCATCCGCTGTCAGCTCGAAAACAGCCACCACACAGCCAGATCAGGCTCCAGCTATCCAAGTAACCAACAATGAATCTGCGGCAGATCCCAATTCCCACCATCGTCATCACCTCTTTCACCACAAACATGAAGATGGACAGGCTGGCGTTACGCGAACTGCAAGCAAATTGCAGAAGCGGCGTTCACGTTCGGCTAGTCTTGGAAAAGCCTCTATCCCAGAGACTGATCTAGCCCAAGGAGTTCCACC
The DNA here is from genome assembly GCF_000523435.1 of Bipolaris zeicola 26-R-13. Lineage (NCBI taxonomy): Eukaryota > Fungi > Ascomycota > Dothideomycetes > Pleosporales > Pleosporaceae > Bipolaris > Bipolaris zeicola. The sequence goes on along the minus strand of NW_006912441.1, from coordinate 4,097 downwards.
GCTTCCAGAAACCGTGGGTGATGGCTCTGCTCTACCTAATGTCTCCAGAAAGTCCAATGAGAACGGAGAAAGACCTCTACGATCTATCCCTCATAATCTCGACCATTCTGCTCCACCGCTAGCGCACGACCACCCACCTAGGCAAGATATGCGCTTGCCTTCTGCACTCCCGCGTGCAGACTATGTGCCCTCCGATCCTTACTTTTCGAAGATTCAAGAGCGTCGACAAAAAGTCTCATTACTGGTCAGTATATGGATCTTCATCTCACGGCTATATGCAAGGGCACACATGTTCCAGGACGCAAGAGAAGCCGTTGCAGAGGCATTAAAGTTGGTGGAGACTTTTGAGGCAGAGGTATCTGTAGAGGCGGCCACAGCAAAAGCACTTGCAGATAAGGGATGGGGTGGTGGAAAAAGTGTGGAAGAGCTATGGGCCGACGTATTTGCTACGGTAAGTGATGAAGTTCATTATCCCAGGATATTTGCTAATTCCGACCAGCGCGGAGAGCTGCTCGTTGCTCAGTCCATGCCTCATGAGGCTCGTGCAGACTTTGAACAAGCTCTACAACATTTCCCCGATCATCCTGAAGGTATTGTGGGCTTGTCAAACATACTTTTGGATATCTACAATGAGGCTATACCCCTGGAGCCGGTCAATGCTGCAGGCCCACTGTCTCCGTCTCGACCAACTACGGCCGCTTCTATTCAAACCAGTCCATCCATCGCAAGGTCGCAATATCTTACCTCGCACACCCCTTCGGCTGAGAACCAGCTTTCTCCACCCGAGTTGACTCGTCTTGCAGCGCGTGATCGTGCCTTTGGGCTGCTCTCAACCCTCACCAAACTTGGCGCTGGCTGGGACTACTCGGAGGCATGGTACGCGTTGGCCAGAGCCTACGAGGAGAGCGGACAGATCGAGAAAACAAAGGAAGTCCTCTGGTGGTGCGTGGAACTCGAAGATACGCATCCTATGCGAAGTTGGAAGAGTGTAAATACTGGTGGCTTCGTGCTGTAGCTTATTTTAATATATAAGTCCATTGGGCTTGATTACTTCTCGCTACTATCAAATTTCGATCGTTTACCAGGTAGTAAGTGCTTCTAACCTCCAATATTGAAACAAAAATGTGGCTGAAAGACGAAATTCTTCTTCTTCTTCTTCTTCTTCTTCTTCTTCGCGCACCGCAGCATCGGCAGTGTTGCAAAATCGTGACAAGGCAAAAAAAAAAGGCACCCAAGCTAATCAATCTCATGCCCTGATATTCCTTGCCTTTACAATAAGCGGAGGCTTATCCCACAGTATATACACCTTTTGCTGGATCCAACTCCGACTCTCGTCACACAGCTCAAAATCAAAATTCCACACGAGTTTTGCAAGGATGATGCGCATTTCATGATTTGCAAGACTGTCAAAATCAATTTGCGTTAGCGAAAAATTCTATTATGGTTGTCTTTGCTGATTTTCTTGAAAAACTTACTTTTGGCCGATGCAATTGCGGGGACCAATGGAGAAGGGGTTGAAGGCGTCTTTGTGGTCGGCATCGTAGCCAGTGCCCGGGAGCCAGCGTTCTGGAAGGAAGGAGTCTGGGTTTTTGAAGTTTGTGTTGTGGCGGTATGCTGCGTATTGGGAGACTGCGACGCGAGTCTGGATCATACTAGGTTAGAAATAATATACTTGCGTCTCAAATGTCAATTATTTACTTACATTTTCTGGGATCCACTGGCCGTCGATGACGTTGCCGCCCTGTGGCGTCTTGCGGAAGAGAGGAATGGGGACGACGGGGTAGACGCGCAGGGTCTCCTTAATGCAGGCAGACATGAACGGAAGGTGTTGCATGGTATCAAGAGTCAACTCGTCCTCACGCAGAGCACGTACTTCTGCTTGGAGCCTTTGCATCTGCTCTGGATGCGTGAGACAGAGGTAGAAGAGTGCGCTGAGTGTCGAAGCCGTCGTTTCTGTCCCCGCAATCATGAACGTCGTTGCATCTGCCATCATGATCTCTTCTGGCATCTCGCCCTGCTCATTCTTGGTCATGACAAGCGACCAGATATCCGGTTTGCCAATGTCGATGCCTTTTGCGAGGCGCTTCTTAACGCGCTGGGCGGAATAGTCGTAATGTGCTAGTCCTGCGGCTTTCAGAGACTTGGGTGTCATGATTTTGATTAGACGCTCGATGATTGGGTATTCCAGGGCGAAGCGCTTGATCGATGTATTCTTTACGTTCCCAAAGATCTGTGCGACCCATAGATTCAACTCGGATTTCTCGAGTAGACCGAGAGGCTCCCCGAACGTCAGGTCTGCCATCACGTCAAACGTACAACAGTTGAGCAGTTTTTGGATATCCACTTTGCTGATCGAGTCTTTTGTGGCAGCTTCCTTGATAACCTGGACGAGGAGGTTGACATAGCCGAGAATCAAGGGCTCTTGTTTCCTTAGGGCTTTATCGCTGAAGGCGTTCTGATACAATCTTCGTCGCGGCCTATGGACTTCTGTCCTATATTCCGAGGCCAAAGATCGAGTGCCTTTGATGTTTGATGGAATCGCGGTTGGATCCTTCCGATTCTCAAGGCGTTTCCCAACCGAGGGACCGGCAATGTCTCTCCAGGCTCCGGCTGCTACGAAAGACAATCGATCAGGTGCAAGGCGGACAACTTCTCCGTACCTTTTGTGCATTTCCGTCACCCATGCAGCTTCCTCGCCCTTTAGACATTTGTAATGGTAGAAGAATCCGGTAGCTGCAGCGATCTTTGGGCCGGGGACTTTGATTGCAAATCAGCAAAAGTATTGTATGGGAAGTAGAGGAAACCTCTTACATTTGCGGCAAGGATGGAAGAGGATGTTGTAGATTGCAAGAAGCGAGAATTGAAGGATGACCTGAGTATTTGCTTAGCAAGTCGGAAAGGCAAGGTGCAAAGGGGTTGTACTGACCCCTCCAACAATCGAGCCCACAAGGAGCTGTATGTTCCCCATCTGGGATGTCTGAGGGTATCTAGGACCCTAGAATAATTTTATAACAATTTTGAACAAAAACTACAGAATGAAAGTAGCAAGAGTAAGGTCTGATATATTGTGTGTTTTGCAAGATGCCCTTGAGGTCTTTGAAGTAGAAGAAGGATGACAACGGTAACAAAGGTGGCGGTCTGGTAGTGTTATATGTACTCGCGTAGAATTATTACGGGTGCAGGTATATCGTTAAGGGTCGCAGATCGTTGGTCATGCGTCGTACATTAGATACGCGGAGCATCGGAGGGTCGCAAACTTCGATCTACCCCTTACGCACTTGCTCAAATTATCACGCACACTGGGCATACGAGAGCCCCTCATTCGCGAGTTGCGAACCTGGTTATGTTAGTTCGGAGGGTCGGGGAGTCCTTTTTGTCCAAAAAGTGGCCTCTTTGTCGGCAATGCATATCCGTGCGACTTGTTGCAGTGATGACGTTGCTAGTGGCTGAAGCAGCTAGAAGGGGCAAGTCTCCCAGTGTGTTGGGATGTTGAGCAATGTATTTCAGGAATCATACTCAATTCTCTCAAAAAAAAAGAAAACAGGTGATTTACTCCTTTCAAGTAAGCAGAAAAGGATATAGTTGGTAATCACGCTCATAATCTTGGTTGTTCATAGTTCTCAAATTAGCTTCCGCGGATCTTGTTCCGGCCAATGTTTGTAATATGCATATGCAGCAACAAATCGTGGACGAAGAAACGACTGCCGGGGAATCCGCAAGTCCATGTTTAGTGTTCCATAGCACAGTCGCTTACTAACAGCACCCCAGTTAGTGTGGCATTCTAAGATCGTCCTTTAGCCCGTCCAGGTGGATCTGCGTGACATACAAGATGCAGCTGCACTAAACTAAAAAGGCAGGAAGATAATGTATGACATGATTGACGGCTCGGAAACGGACAGTTCCGAAAGCTACATGGCAATAATCCGGTTGGACCAAAAGGTTTTGTGGTGGAGATATGGCGTTGTCAATCTTGAGTTTTTAATAAGCTTTATCAGCACTACTGCACAGAACAGGGTTCGTGCCGAGGCGCCATCCAATACATCTCTGAATGTGGCTCGATTGGCTGCAAATACTCGCCCCACGTGCCTAGTTCTTCC
>NW_006912440.1:0-13484 GCF_000523435.1 Bipolaris zeicola 26-R-13 | reverse complement strand
CAGACAACTTTCACGGAACACTAGCGTAAAGCTCACCGGCCTTAGTGTGGGACCCGGCAAGAGAAGTATAGATCCCAACCCCGTGTAACACTTTGTACAATTAGGGGAGGACATTCTCGCTACCTAGAATAAAGCCTGGACCTTTGTCTCACTTCTGAGACGTACTTTTTCTAGGACCCTAGCACGTAATAAGGTTAAGTTAAAGAACGCAGCTACCTTAATAGTTTTAAAAGTATCTAGGAATGAGTAATTAATATTGTTTTTGATCTAGTAGAATTTTAGCTAGTTAATTAAGGCGCAGCTAGAGCTCGCTGTTAGCTGGCAGATAGCATCCTGCATAGACTTTAGAGCAGCATCTTCACAGAGCAAGCAATACTCTGCTCAGATTGCAGAGTAATCAAAGAATTCAAATCTCTGTGCAATTAGCGCGCATTGTGCCTCTTCCAATTCCTATAAGTCCCTAAAGAAGCTGTCAAGGCCAAGATAATTGTCTAGACTGAGGGTGCCGTCCCAGTCCGTCTCCTCATTATCTATAGAGGGTAAGATACGAGATGAATTGGGCGAACTGCTTTCAACGCTCGTCTTTTCTGGTGCAAATAGATCTGTCTTAAACTTATCTATTAGAAGGTATTGTATGCATAATTGGGACATGTCGATCGCTGCATTTACTAAGGAGACCGCCAGATTTTGTACTAACTTGTCTGTAGAATAGAGTTCTTGGTTAGTAAGGTATTCCTTAGTAGACTAGTGTATAAGTAAGACAATAGGATCGTCGTTTAAATTACAATCTAGTTATTTAATGCAGACGAAGGACTTTATAATGTCTTGTAGCATTAAGTGTATAGATAGTTGTAGGTTATCTACTAAATCAGCAATAGACTTATGCTACTAATCAATAGTAAAGGTAGTGTTTAATTCTGTTAACGTCAAGTGTCTTAAAGCTCTAATAAGCAGGCGCATAAACTTTCTAGCGTCTTCTTAATCCTTAAGTAGAATAACGCTCAGGAACTTGCTAGAAGTAGCCTTAAGGTTTTAAGGAAATGTGTTAATAATTTTCTCAAAGTCTCTCTTTAATGCCCTTGGGCTTCTTTCAAGACTTTGAAGTATCATGCTCAACCAGAGAAAACTCTGGTCAGACTTTGTGTAAAGCCTTTCTTCCAGATATTGCTTAATCTCGTTGTCGCACTGGAATTTATTCGCAATTTCGCCAATCCTGCTTCGAATGACCAACCTCACGTCATCGCCGACCACGACTTGGTTTTGCTCGATTGGTAGTCTGTTTTCCATCATCTCCGTGAGATGATGCGAATTATCAAGCGAAGGGTGGCTGGTAATCAGAAACTTGATGCAGTTGCGGTCTCGTTGATGTGTTTCCTTGCGCTCGTTTACCAACTGATTCACGGCCTTAAGGAAGCTATTGCGGGTCCTGATTTCACACTCGTCAATTGCATCCACTATGACTCCGACAGTGCCCGGTGTCGATTCAGCAACTACTTTCAAAAAGAGCTCCCAAAGTGCGGGAAATGAGATTGCGAGACTGGGCCCATCCAGTTCGAATCGACTCTTTACGTGCCTGATGAGCTTTCGATGTTGTTTTACGATTTGGTAAAGAATGCCTCGAAATATGGCGTTTGCATCTCGCTGCGCTTTGATTTTGTCGTCGTAGAAAAAGAAGAAGACTTTAGGTTTGGGGCCGGTAGCCTCATTCAGTCTTAGATGATCGGTCAAATAAGCCGAGATCATCGTTTTGCCACAGCCCGGTTCGCCTGTGATCCAGAGTAATCTTGTTTCCTTGGCTCCTAGCCAGGCCAGATATGCAGGGTGCTTGAGAACCCAGCTGCAGGTGCCTTGTACAGGCCTCGGTAATTGTGCTTTGTATTCTGTGAGATAGATGGAGTTGAGAAGAACCATGCAGGATTTCTCTGTTTCGCTCATAGCTGATATCGCTTAGCAAGGGTTTTTGTCGTGTCCTTATCATCATTACATATACTGATTAGAAGACAAGTGATCCGCTTTTGTTGCCACCTTTTTGCCCAAGAGAGCTATTTTGGCTAACCGCTTGAGGGCCGTCAAGACGTGTTGATACCCTCCATCTGTTGCATCTCCAAAACGGCACATAGTTCTGTGGTTTGCGTTAAGTGGTATGATCTTCTCGCCGGGTATCTGCATGATGGCGGAATGTTCATCAACGACCTATATTAGGAGACGGGTTAGCCATTGGTGCGTGGGGAAGCAAGCCCTGTGGACAAATGTACCAGTTTAGAGAGCCCAGGCATCCTTTCTCTCTCAAAGAAGGTCACGATCTCCAAGTATCTCAGACAGTTTCGGGAGGAGACCGCGAGGTCACTCAGCGTTTGAGAATTGGATCCCAAAGTGGTGAGAAGGTCATCTCTTACTGTCCCAGCCAAGCCAGCAGTTTGTGATGCTCGCAAACACATATTGACTACTCTTGCGACGACTTTACCAATATTGGCTCCTTCGGAGCCACGATGTGGAGTTCCGAAGAAGATAATAGCTGAAGTGGCATTGAGTATGTCGGCATACTGGCGATCATCCTCATGCGCCAGGACAAGAGCCTCGAGAGAGATCAGAATTGCATCGCCCCAGTATCATCAAGTTGCTCACCTGCTTACAGACTATACCTCCGAGACTATGACAGATGAATATGATTGGACGCTCTCTGCATCCCGGGATGGCTTTGAGGTAGACTAAGAGTTCTCGGGAGTAGTCTCGCAATGTGGCTACGGAATTGCTACAGAATAGTTCAGATGGATACCCGTAGGTGAATACCCGGGAGCCAGGAAGTAGTACACTTTGGGGTGTGGGCTTCCATTTTTTTCTGAGAAAAATTATCAGATTCGCCATACGCCAAACAGATGTAAGCATTTAAGTCATCATATATTCTCATCTATGCATATTTATCTCCCTACATCGTACATGCCTATACGATATTTACTTCCTAAACAATGTATTCCCTGAGCCCACCAGCGGGTTGGGCTGGAACTCCATATCGGAGCCATTCGCAAAAAGCGGCGTGGTATCATCATCCACCTTACTCTTCGGCTTGAGTTCCTCTCCTCTCGCAATCTCCACAGTACTAATAATTGGCAGCACAAGTAGCAGCAACGGAAGCAACTGCCCAAAACTCCAGTTGCCCTCGCTGGGCCCAACAAGATGAATAGCCTCTGGAGGCGAGCCAAACGCCTGTGACTCAAGGACTACCCGTGTCGTTGCGCCGATACCCATTGCAAGACACGCAAAGAGTCCAATGACTTGCACGGTCTTGAGCCAGCGCGGGTTAGACCGATTGTGTAGATACCAAGTTGCGAATCCAAACGTAATAACCTGGCCGGCGATAACAGCAATGGTGCCCGCGATACTCAGTGCAGCGTTGTCAGACGACCCCTTGCTCTCCACATGCCAGACACACGCGATAGGGAGTCTGGGCGACATATTCTTCATGACGGTCTGCAAGATGAAGATACCAGAGAGGATCCCAAGCGACATGTTGACGAACATGAGAAACTGTCGTATCCAGCGGAGCACCCAATCGCGCTTGAAGTCGTTGACGAGGGCGAGCAGCGTGGCAAGGTTTGTCGCGGTGGAGAGTAACGACAAGAGCCAGATGATGAAGAAGTGGTAAGGCACCATTGTGTTCATTTTGGCCAGCCCGACGGATTGTATGCCGATGCCGGTGAGGATCTGCTGGTCTGAGAAGGATTGCAGCAGCTTGCGCGATATCGGTGCCGATGTGGATTTTCGGAGGCCGAGCAGGATGATGGTGGCGGAGAGGAGGATAGAGAGGATGTTTGTGATTATGAAGGATAAGAGGGTCTATGAGTGAGTGTTAGTTGGACGTGGATTGATGCGAAAGGGAAGAATGGAAGTTGCTTACGCCTGCACCCGCAACTCCAGCATCCGTGTTGGTAGTATCCGGGATTTTCGAGCAGTCCAGCGACATTGTGGCTTTGTGTTCTGTGCGTTTCCCTTCTCTTGTTGTTTCTTGACTCTACTTTTGCCTCTCGTATCCAGGAGAGCAAGTCGTAAGGAACGACCGGATCGCAGTCGCAGTGCTATAAACAAGTGCAGTCTCAAATAGACACGCGCGCGTTGATTGGTGTCCTGCAAATAACGATGCGATGTCGTCAAGAGCCACCAACAAAGAGAAAAGAGTGTGGAAAGAGCGTAAGATGAAGCAACGGTGGTGAAAGGAACATGCCCAAAGCCGCTATACACCACCAGAGAGCGCACAGCCTCATCCTATGTCATCATCAAGCGCCAGGGTCGTATATCTCAATCTAAATCAAGTCACATTGGCGAGGGTGTAATGCCATCAAGGCCAGGGGTTAATGATCGGCGCTGTGAAACAAGGCAGCACCACAGCCAACAGTTGGCCTGTGGCTACTACGATCCGTGGCGCGAGAGCGCTTAACATGCGACATGGGGTGATTGGGCGAAACGCTCAGACAGGCCAGTCAGAATGGACATACGCAGTACAGCACTTGGCCAAGAAGACAGTAGGAGGCTGGAAGCATGCACACATACAAAGTGGATAGAAAAAGACATGCGCATCTAGAATCAGGTAGCGGCCATTGTACATGCAGGGTCCAACTGCCGGCAGCACTAAGCCTTGAAGAGCTAGCACGCATCCCGAATTAAACATTGGCTATCCTTGTTTCTGCATCCCACACTGTGCAGTCAAATACCGTCCTCTAGACTACAGCATATGTAGTATATGTAGCAGCTCAGATCTTGAGATGGACAGCAAAGGAACCAGGTCCTTGTAATCATGCCAAGGATACGGAAATTGATCGATCAGATGATCAACACATAACCAATCCCATCACAAGTGCAAGTCTGTGGCAAAATTCATGTCCTTGTCCCGCAGTGGGAAGTGGTATCTCTACCATGTCGTTATTTTGGCTCTCGTCTAGCGACTGCTCATAAAGACATCAAACCGTGAACCGAGCCCAAACCCTACCGTCATGATCATGCATACTCTTCGTCAAATAGTCATCAAAGCACCTAGCGGCAGTCGTCTACAACTTCTGCATGGCAACAATGTCGGTGGACTGAACGTGGTCCTCAAACTCCTCAATCTGTTGCTGGAGCTCGTCTAGCGAGACCTTCTCGTCCTCGACGACCAAGTTGATCTGGAGCTTCTTGATACCGAAACCGACAGCAACCAACTTGGAGGCACCCCAGACAAGACCGTCCTTCTCAATGGAGAGAACGTTGGCCTTGAGCTCGTCCATGTTTGTCTCGTCATCTACAACTTGTCAGCGCCGTCAATGGCAAAAAGGGCACCGTCAGAAACTTACCCCATGGCTTAACGTCAAGGGTGACAATGGACTTGGCAGCAGGCTTGGTCTTGCCGGCCTTCTTCTTGTTGTACTCGGCCAGACGTTCCTCCTTGATCCTGGCGGCCTCGGCATCCTCCTCCTCGTCGTCACTGCCGAACAAGTCGATGTCCTCGTCATCCTCAGCCTCCTTCTCAGGGGCCTTGGCGGGGTTCAGGGGCAGCTCTGAAGACTCGGGGCCGTAGGCAGTGAACTCCTTGGTTGGGTCGCCAGGGAGCGAGTCGAACTCACCCTGGAAGGTGAGGATGTGGTTGTACCAGCGCCATGCGTATGGGTACTTCTCGGGGGCAGGAATCTCCTTGATTTGCTGGAAGACCTTGACATCGGCCTGCGATGGGGAGTAGCTGTGGCATGTTAGTCGATGACTCGCCAATGCCGTCTGAGAGCAATGCAGCAGAAACAACAGCTAGATCAGAGGTGCGACAAGCGCTTGGGTTTGTATTCAGATAGCGGGGTCTTAAGCCGCCTCATTAACACGGACCAAATGTTCTCATCATTCGAGTGGTGGGCAGGGATGGAAGGCGATGCAGAGGGAAAGTACACAGTGTGCATGGTGGGGTAGCAACTTACCCAACAATGTAGGAGCGCGTCCTCACATAGCTGTTGAGGAGGGTCAAGCCCGCATCGGAAACGAGGTCGGTGAAGCCCATGTTTGCAGGAATGAAATGTGCGTATTGGGAGGAAAGAATCGAAGAGTTGTGGTTGAAGGAGGAGTCAAAGTTTTTTTACAGCCTGGGGCTGGGAGGAGATTGCTTTCGGACGCACGGCCCCGCGCTAGTACGTGCTCGACCATGATCGAGGGGCACATCCTTCACCATGCTCGCATAACCGCTCGTGGCCTCTTATGCACCTCGGCCCTTAGTGCTGTCGTCACCCCCGCCTCATGTTTTTTCCCTCTGCCCTTGGGCTTTGTCTGTAGAACTCGTGCCGTCGTTGGCCTGGCCCGCCGCTGCTAGACGTGGAAGCTCATCGAATCACCGCGCATTTTCGCCCTCGCCCTCGCCTGAGCTCGCGCCATCCATTGACCAATACTATATTATGCCATCTCCATCTGCCTCCCAATTGAGCTTGCTCGTATTCTGAAATCCATACATGTCAAAATGCTAACCGGTAGAGCACGAATAGCCGCAAGGCGCATCGCGTCCCCCTCCTCCATCGCACGGCCACTTCCCCTTCGCACTTCGCCGCCATTATGCCTCAACACATCGGTGGCCTTGCCGCCCCAGCAACACAGGATCCTGAGGCCGCTGGTGTCTTGCCGGGGGTATGCGAACGGGGGTCGGCCGCATCCTCCTGGTGGCACGCATCGCATGAACCTTGGTGGTGAGCCGGAGAAGCCTGCGTTGGAGCAGTACGGAATAGACCTCACACAGCGCGCGCGCGATGGCAAGTTAGATCCCGTTATAGGGCGAGATGGCGAGATACAGCGCACAATCCAGATTTTATCGCGACGAACCAAGAACAACCCCGTCTTGATCGGAAAGGCTGGAACAGGAAAGACAGCCATTCTCGAAGGTCTAGCCCAGCGCATTGTTAAGGGGGATGTGCCTGAATCGATACAAGAGAAACGCGTCATCTCCCTTGATCTCGGCTCTCTCATCGCTGGTGCAAAATTCCGAGGCGATTTCGAAGAGCGATTGAAGAGTGTGTTGAAGGAGGTCGAGGAGGCCAACAAGGGCGTCATTCTGTTCGTGGACGAATTACACACCCTGTTGGGCTTGGGCAAGGCAGAGGGTAGTATCGATGCCAGCAATCTCTTGAAGCCTGCGCTTAGCCGCGGAGAGCTGCAGCTTTGCGGAGCAACCACCCTTAATGAATACCGCCAGATCGAAAAGGACGCAGCGCTGGCAAGACGATTCCAGCCTATCATTGTTGGCGAACCCACGGTTCAAGACACAATCTCCATACTTCGTGGCATCAAGGAGCGATACGAGGTCCATCACGGTGTGCGCATCACCGACAACGCTTTGGTCGCCGCCGCTTCCTACAGCAATCGGTACATCACCGACCGTTTCCTGCCTGACAAAGCAATTGACCTGGTAGACGAGGCTGCTAGTGCGCTACGTCTGCAGCAAGAGAGCAAGCCAGATGCAATCCAGGAGCTGGATCGCCAGATCATGACTATTCAGATCGAGCTAGAGTCACTCCGCAAGGAGACCGACATCGCTAGCAAGGAGCGACGGGAGCGCCTTGAGGAGACGCTCAAACAAAAGCGAGAAGAAGTAAAGGTGCTGACTGAGAAGTGGGAGAAGGAGCGAGCAGAGCTCGAAGCTATCAAGAACGCACAAGAGAATCTCGAGCGTGCAAAGCTTGAACTCGAACAAGCCCGCCGCGAAGGAAACTTTGCCAAAGCTGGTGAACTGCAATACAGCAGGATCCCAGAGCTGGAACAAAAACTTCCCAGAGACGAGGAAGTGACTGCAGGAGCCAGCCGCCAGGGCTCCTTGTTACACGATTCCGTTACGGCGGACGACATTGCATCTGTTGTCTCCCGGACAACTGGCATTCCACTATCCAAGCTCAATTCCGGAGAAAGCGAGAAGCTCATACACATGGAGGACACCTTGCGCCAATACGTCAAGGGCCAGGACGAGGCCTTGACATCTGTTGCAAATGCGATCCGTCTTCAGAGAGCTGGACTGTCTGGCGAGAACAGGCCTATTGCATCCTTTATGATGCTGGGACCAACGGGTGTAGGAAAGACCGAGGTTTGCAAGAGACTCGCAGAATATCTGTTCAGCACACCGCAAGCTGTAATTCGTTTCGACATGAGCGAATTCAGTGAGAAGCACACTGTGTCGCGTCTTATTGGGTCTCCTGCCGGCTATGTTGGGTACGAGGATGCTGGCCAGCTTACTGAAGCTGTGCGACGAAAGCCATACGCCGTTCTCCTCTTCGATGAGTGGGAGAAGGCCCACAAGGATATATCGACCTTGCTCCTCCAAGTCCTCGATGAGGGTTTCCTGACGGATGCACAGGGCCACAAGGTGGACTTCCGCAACACCATCATTGTCATGACATCTAACCTTGGGGCTGACATCATTGTTGGTGACGATGCCATTCACTCCGTCAACAAGGACTCAAGCGAGATCTCGCCCGCAGTGCGCAGCGCCGTCATGGATGTTGTTGCTGCTACATACCCACCTGAGTTCCTTAACCGCCTCGATGAATTCATCATTTTCCGCCGTCTATCTCGAGAAGCGCTTAGAGACATTGTCGATATACGTCTGAAAGAGCTTCAGCAGCGACTAGATGACCGTAGGATTGTTCTCGAGTGCCCGGACGAGGCCAAACAATGGCTATGCGACCGAGGATACGATCCAAAGTTTGGTGCACGACCCTTGAACAGACTGATTGCTAGAGAGATTGGCAACAGTCTAGCAGACAAGTTGATCCGTGGTGAGATTCGCAGTGGTGACAAGGCCATCGTCTCGATCAAAGAAGGTGGTGCAGGCCTTGCGGTCTCTGCCGCGGCATGATGCTGTATGACTAACGACGACATGATTGTAAAACAGACTCCAGAAGGACCATTGCATGTATATGGTGTAGCATAATTGGCGTTTGTAGGTAAAAATCTCTTTTCTCTGTAGATTGCAATAATGACAATGATACCCTGCTCAAAGTTGTGTTCTTGTACGTCGCTAGAGGCAGGCGTGCTTCCGCTCCTTCCTCTTCGCATGTCAGTCTACCCACCGTCTCTCACCTCTGACAACTCACAACACACAACTGTTATTAATTCTACAGCTATACATAGTCATGCCACGCCGGCCTCCCTTCAAGCTTCCCTATCGGCACACAGGCGGTCGTAGTAGCACTTCCTCGAACAGCAATTCTCGTGAGAACACTCGTGGTACATCCGGCTCTACCGCCACATCATGGCGCTCTTCCGTGCGGGCGGCTCCAACTGCGCGGTCTGCAACAAGTAGACCCCACGTCCAGATCCATAGAGGGCCGTTCCTGGACGACACGTCGTCCCTTGACGCGCCTTCTGAAGCCAGTCATCATGTCGACGAGAACGATGACATGCTGAATGAAATCGTCATGGCTGTCGACTTGAATACTCGCGGAACAGTGGGTTGCTGTTACTATATTGCTTCTGAAGAAAGACTTTACTTCATGGAGGATATACAGTATGGCCATGTTGATGTTGTCGACTCTTGTAGGTGCTTTGTAAACTGACATACCTCAGTCTTGCTTACTGTGTCAAGTGAGGATATACGTCAATCCTACAGTCATCCTGGTCTCCACCAAGACCGATGACAGAGTGATTGACTGTCTTGACCCTGATGCCAAGAGTGGCGACAATGACCAATTCCGCCTTCCATTTCTGCTTGAAGTCAGACCACCGAGCGAGTTCAACTACAATTCTGCAAAGAACAAGCTTGCAAGCCTTCATTTGGGAAAAGACGATGGTACCCACATCGAATTCAACGTTCCCGGAGAGCTTGCCACTGTAGGCCATCCGGGAAAAGACCAATCAGCAGGTCAGCAAGGGCAACTTCTCCGACTTGCAGGGTGGATTGATCTTGAGAGCCACTCAACGGTACTTACTGGCTTGTTGCACAACCCCGTAGTATTTACTGAATCGAACAGGTCGGATGCGCTGGAGCACTGATCTCATATCTACAACGTCGACGAGCAACAGCGTACCTCCCCGATGATCGTTCCGCAGATCTCATGTTCCGCATCTCGAAACTAGAAATGTGCAGTCTTCGCGAGACCATGTTCATCAACACCGATACTCTTCATTCCTTGCAGATCATAGGCGCTGAATCACATCCGCACTCACATAACAAAGGTCCGACCAAGGCCAGCTCAGGCGAAAAAGAAGGTCTTTCTATATATGGCCTATATCATCATCTAGCACGAACACAACAAGGGAGGTTCCTTTTAAGACAGCAATTTCTACGCCCAAGCCTAAATTTGGACGTCATCAATGAGAGACTGGATACCGTCAGTATCTTCACTCGTCCTGACAACGAGCCAGCCCTACAAGCGCTTGTCAAAAACCTGAAGAACCTGGGCAATATGCGCGTCATGATGGTCAATCTTAGAAAAGGAGCAAACAGCTCGACAAGAGGGAATGGAGGATTTGCCAAGAGTATCTGGACATCTATCCGAGCGGTATGTACAAAACATTCATCATGTCAGTGCCTTTCTTTAATGAACTGATTGTGGCAGTTTGCTTTCCATGCCCTGAAGATCAAAGACGCACTCCAGGATGTTATCGGCGGAGAACACATAGTCATCAGAAATAAGGTAAGCGCTCACAAGAGATAACTAGATGTGACTACCTTTCTACTCTATATCAATGGCGTTTGACTACAGCCTCTTTACTGATTGCTACAGGTCTTTGAAAAGCTCGAAGGTTACCACTTGGCTCAGATCGGGCGAAAGATCAGTGAAACTATTGACTTAGCTGGCTCCGCAGAAGAAGGTCGCACTGTCATCATGCCTGGTATTGACGAAGAGTTAGACCAGATGAAGCTGACCCTGGATAGTCTTGATTACCTTCTCAATCAAGTTGCGAGAAAATTATCCGAGAAGATGCCTTCTGATCTGCGTAGGTGATACCTTTTACTTGGAAGAGGCTCTCCAAGTCGACGCAGCAAAGAGTTACTAATTTAGTCAGGTGCTACTCTGAATGTAATCTACTTCCCTCAGATAGGTTTTCTCTGTACAACACCAATCGATCCAGACACGGGCGGTGCGGTTTACGATGGCAGTCTCGACCATCCTTGGGAGAGAATGTTTGCAACGGAAGAGCAGGTTTACTTTAAGAACAGCGAAACGAGAGAAATGGATGAACACTTTGGCGACGTTTATGGCATCATTGCAGATCGAGAAATTGAGATCAGCCATGAACTAGCCCAGTATTTGCTCCAGTACGAAGAGCTCTTGACTGCCTGTTCTGATGTTTGCGGAGAGCTTGACAGTTTACTGGCCTTAGCTCAGGCTGCCAAGATCTATAAGCTTTGCCGTCCCGAGATTACAAACGAAAATACTATACGCATCAAGGGAGGACGGTGAGTTAAGATACATGGGATGAGTCGTTTTGTTACTGATATCACCAGTCATATGCTCCAAGAGCTTTTGGTACCTTCCTTCGTCGCGAATGATACTGCAATGAAAGGAGGCGAGGGCGACGGAGAAATCGCAAGTGAGCAACATGACGACCGTCTGTTTACCAGTCCAAAAATCCGCCAAGCGCATACCTCCGAAAACAATGCGAGTATGCTCATCTTAACTGGTCCCAACTACTCAGGAAAGAGCGTTTATCTCAAGCAGGTTGCTTTGACTGTCTATATGGCGCACGTTGGGGGCTTTGTGCCGGCAGACAGTGCACGGATCGGGCTGACGGACAAGATCCTCTCCCGAGTTACTACGCGCGAGACGGTGTCTCATCACCAAAGCTCTTTTATGCTTGAGTTGCAGCAAATCTCGCTTGCTCTAAGTCTAGTCACGCGCCGAAGCCTCCTACTTATAGACGAGTTCGGCAAGGGCACTGCATCAAGCGACGGAGCCGGCTTAGCTTGCGCAGTTATGGAATACTTGTTGAACTTGGGCAGCGAAAGGCCAAAGGTCATTGGAGCCACGCACTTTCATGGTATGGTAGTAGTACAATCTGGTTACGAAACTTTCTGACGCGTCTAGAAATCTTTGAGATGGACCTACTTAAACCTCGACCTACACTTGGATTCGGATACATGGAAGTGCGCGTGGATACTGAAGCGAAGAAAATTCATGATCAAATCACCTACCTATACAAGTAATACGTGTTAATGCATGCCGCTTGCTAGGTACTAACTATATCTAGTTTCCGAGAAGGTCGGAGCACCTCGAGTTTCGGCACATGGTAGGCTCGTGCAGTGCTTTGTAGCAGGTTGATACTAATGCCGACATTAGTTGTGCTGCCATGAATGGCGTTCCATCTAAGATCGTACAGCGTGCCGAAAACCTTATACTTCTTGCAGCACGGGGGGAAGATCTTGTCTCAGCATGCTGTCAAGTACCAGAGGACGAGATAGCCGAGCTTGAGGAGGCAGTAAGTGTTTTCTTGGATTGGGTGGAATCATCTAAATCCAGTTTAGGAGCATGTCGCACGGGAATTTCTCAAAGCGGATGTTTACCGTGATCCGATGTCCGTACTGTCCGACATACTAACAGTCTCCACAACACCATAATACCTACTCACGCGGAAAGAATATACGATGTGAGTTGTAGGGGTTGGAAAGGGCCGAACAGATGGAAAGGAACGGGATAGGGCCGAGGCGTAAATTTTGAGACGTGGATACGCCCGGTAACATGTACACATATATCTAAAGTCGATGAATGCATTCTGCAGGCTGCAAGCAGGCTGCTCGCATCGATCCTCGCGTCGGGTTGATTTACCTAACATGCAGGTCACTAGCCCCTGCACCCCAGAGAATATCTAGGAGTATTCTAGCCATGGCTCTGGTATATCTTCTATGCACGCTACCCATGGCATTTTTGCTTTTGCCGTTTCAGTTGCTGGAAAGGGCGCTAACTAGGCCACATGGAGCTTTGGCGGGCGAACTAAGGCTTATCCGGTTTCGAATGTTACAATTGAGTTCGATTAATAACTCAACGAGAGGTATTTACCCAATCAGGAGGATTTCCGACGAGTTTGATCGGTAAAGAAAAAGTTGTTTGGTGGGGACAATGATGGCTGAAGATATATTTCTCTTACAATTAGAGCTTTGACAGATCACGTGGCGCAACTGGACAGCGCCGGTAAAGGCAGTGGGAGTTCTTGAGTTGCATTTGGATATCGGGCCTGGAATTAAATTATTCCTGGCGGCTATGTCTTTTAGGGAAGGTGGTGTGGATGCTACAGAAGAAATACTACAGAAATTTCAACCACAACTGAAGCTAAACAACACCCCCGGTTGTAATTGAATTCGCTAGCGAAGATTTCCGTATTAGGATTTAAATCTCTGGTTGATTCACCTAGAAATTAATGGCGATCAGTAAAGCTAAGTATGTCGCTAAATTAAACAGAGGTTCACTGTCACGGTACGGGCTCACGAGCAGGGACGACAGGCGCGTGTACAGGTTCTATTGCTACAGCTAATCAACAGGCTCTTACTACAGGTAGTATAG
>NW_006912439.1:0-13551 GCF_000523435.1 Bipolaris zeicola 26-R-13 | reverse complement strand
TGTGTGTGTGTGTGTGTGTGTGCACAGACAGAACAAGTTTGGAATGTACGAAATGACGGAAGGCGACAGGTTTCGGCCGCGCGCAACCGCTAACTGGATGGCGCCGAAGCCCAAGGCTGCGAGTGTAAGGTGTAAGCTGCGTCTGTGTGTGTACATAATTGTTGATAACAACAATTGTAATAGTAGTGTTAAGGGAACACGTGATAAGGGTGGAGCAAATAACCACGGCATTATGTCGATGCATCCCCCTATAGTAATTAGTGGAAACAAGGCGAAGCATTGTATGACGGAACATCGCAGTGTGTAGGCAAGACTTTTTTTTCGTTTTGTATCCTGCATCCTTCTTTAATCCTCTTCGCATGATGCGTGGCTTGCATCGCTCAACATGCGTAGTACCAATGGACGGCCCAACCTGGACGGTCACCCACATAAGACTGGTGACGATTACTTACATACCCACAGAATGTCTGGATTCAAAGTTATTAAAGTAGAGTCGAGATATCATGAAATTAGAATAAACAACTACGAGAATAACCACTCTTACCACTATAGTGAGCAGCAGAAGAATTATGACTACTCCAGGTGCACCAGACACCCATCGATCTGGCTGATCCGGCTGCCCATATGCCTAGTGATCCGGCTGCACTGGCTACCCATACGTATGCCCACTGATTCTGCTGTACAAACTGCCTTTATACATATTGATCTAGCCAAGCTAGCTAAAGTAGTGGACATTTGGTCATTTGGACAGGCGGACATGTGGACAGGCGGACATGCTGCGGTTGGTCTTTGGTTCAGAATATCGTGACACATACGGACAAGACCCTTGGCAAGGAGGGTCGACATCACGGTAAAGGACAAACTTCAGCATGCGTCACCATAACATATCAACTAGTGGCAAGATTATGCTCATAAATGCTTCATTCCAGAAAAACACTCCTATAGTTTAAGCAAACTCCACATGTACCATGAGCTGTGTCCAAACAATCTCAGATGCGAAATGCCCTTTCTGTACTCATACATTTGCTCACGAACTACATCTGTCTAGTTCGCATATGTGACGAAACTCGGGATATAAGATGCAGCCTTCAACGCCAGATTTGGCCCTCTACAACTCATCGTGTTCGTTGGGGACATCATCGTCACCAGCGCCACCGGAAGAACCGTAGAGCTTGGAGGTGATGGGGTAGGCTACGTCGGAAAGCTTCTGGAACTGCTCGTCGAAGTCCTCAGCGGCAGCCTCACCAGCGTTGCTCTCGAGCCAGTCCTGGGTCTCCTTGACGGCCTCGAGGAGAGACTCCTTGTCGTCGTCCTCAATCTTGCCACCAAGACCCTCCTCGTCGTTGACCTGGTTCTTGAGGCTGTAGGCGTAGTTCTCGAGCTTGTTGCGGGCCTCGATGCGCTCGCGGGTAGCCTTGTCCTCCTCGGCATACTTCTCGGCCTCCTCAACCATGCGGTCAATCTCCTCCTTGCTGAGACGGCCCTTGTCGTTGGTGATGGTGATGCTCTCACCCTTGCCAGTGCCCTTGTCAACAGCGCCGACCTTGAGGATACCGTTGGAGTCGAGCTCGAAAGTGACCTCAATCTGGGGAACACCACGGGGCGCGGGACTGTGAATTATTAGTTGACGCTCCACTAAGCTGAATCTGCATTGAAAACTTACGGAATGTTGGTAAGCTCGAACTTTCCGAGTTGGTTACTGACGAGAAAAGTTAGCGACACATGCTTGATGGCGAGCACTCGATTGGTGACGGTGAAGGACATTCCGGTCTTTGGCCTGGTATTTGCATGGTTCACAATAAAGTCCACACCCATCGGCAACCACAGATTTATGACGATCTGTGGCAAGATGTCTCTGAAGTAGGGAGTTGGTACCGAAGCTCTTGTCACAAGGTGTACAGTGGAATCGCTTCGCTCGAACATCTCTTTCACGCTTCGCTCGACTGTCTGGAATTTGCCTCCGAGAGTTGGCACGGATTCTGGCGATGTACTCAGGAGTTTTGTTGGCACGCTGGCGTCTGTCGTAGTCTCGTCTCCATGCACGGCGATGTTCGAGGGCAAGCTTGGCGATGTTCTCCAACTGCTCGGCAGTGTACTCAATGTTGTCAACACCATCAATGACCCCCTCGGTAAGAGGGTTGTGAGTGCAACAACCACCATATTTGTATGTGTTTCGAGGCCATGGTGCATCGGGGGCCCCCGGAAACCCATAAGCTGTGGTGTTTTTGAGCATCGGCCAGAAGATCAGGTGCATAGCAGATTCGACAGCGACAACGGCAGTGCGGTATACCGGAACATCCTTGGCAGACGGCTTGGGACACCAGGCGACCACGCACTCTCTGACTTGCACAAAACCGGCATTTTTGGCATCGCGAAGTCCTTTGGGCTCGACAAGGCGGCTTCGATGTTGACGTATGCGAGAGCGAACACCGTTTCTAGCATCGGAGGTACCTGAGCCGATGTATAGCTTGAACTCACTTCCTCTTTGAAGGACAAGGATGTATATGCCCCAAAATCCTGAAGGTATGTCGGTGGGGAGAGTGAGAAGTAACTCGATGCTGGGTGGTAGGTCTGATTGAATGATGTCGTACAGACCATCGACAAACTTGAGACCAAGCTTGGGGTAGAGACCAGCAAGGTGATCAAGTGAAGGAAAAAGAGTGCGAAAGCGAGGAGCAATCCAGCTGGTGACATTGAGGCAAGCCCAGGTAAGGTGCAGAATGAGTGCGTGGATATTGGTGGCATCATACTTTGCCATCTCGCTTTGGTTGAGTGAAGGTTGGAGGAAGAAAGCCAACCGTGTCGACTTGTTTTGTTTTGACCCTCCCGGTAAGTGAGGAAGCCACATTCACCACTATTGTGGCTTCCTCCACCCCGGGAGAAGGTGCGGATAGGTACTTACCAAAGACCTTCATGTTCCAGGAAAGGGTGACCGGGCCAAGGAAAAAAGGGTGGAAGGAAATGGGATACTCACTTGTCCTTTGTCATACTGCGCTCGCCTTCGAATACCTGGATCAAGACGACGGGCTGGTTGTCGGCGGCCGTGGAGAAGATCTGGCTCTTCTTGGTGGGGATGGTGGTACCACGCTTGATCAAAGTGGTCATGACACCACCAGTGGTCTCGATACCGAGGGTAAGAGGGTTGACATCCATGAGAATGACACCGCTGGTGCGGTCCTCACCGGAGAGAACACCACCCTGGACGGCGGCACCGTAAGCGACAGCCTCATCGGGGTTGACATCCTTGCGAGCCTTCTTTCCGAAGAACTCCTCAAGCATGGCCTGAACCTTGGGGATACGGGTAGAACCACCGACGAGGACAATGTCGTCGATGTCGCTCTTCTTCATCTTGGCGTCCTTGAGAACCTGCTCAACAGGCTTGAGAGTCTTCTTGAAAAGGTCGTTGTTGAGCTCCTCGAACTTGGCGCGGGTGAGAGTCTCAGAGAAGTCCTTGCCCTTGAAGAAGGACTCGATTTCGATCTTGGTGGACTTCTGGGAAGAAAGAGTGCGCTTGGCCTTCTCAACCTCACGCTTGAGCTTACCCATGGTCTTAGCGTCCTTGGTGATGTCGACATTGTTCTCCTTGTTGTACTTCTTGGCGAAGTAGTTGATGACACGGTTATCGAAATCTTCACCACCGAGATGAGTATCACCGGCAGTAGCCTGGACCTCGAAAACACCCTCCTCAATGGTGAGGATGGAGACATCGAAAGTACCACCACCAAGATCGTAGACGAGAACCTGGCGTTCACCTTGGTCGGTCTGTGAAAGCGAGTTAGCTTGGTCCTTGGAGTAACATATTACTATAGCATCTTACCTTGTCAAGACCGTATGCGAGAGCGGCGGCGGTGGGCTCGTTGACCACACGGAGAACGTTGAGACCGGCGATAGTACCAGCGTCCTTGGTGGCGGCACGCTGAGCGTCGTTGAAGTAGGCGGGGACAGTGACAACGGCGTTCTTAACGGGCTCACCGAGGTAGCTCTCAGCAACCTCCTTCATCTTACCAAGAACCATAGCGGAGACCTCCTCGGGGGTGAAGGTCTTCTCCTCGCCGTGAACCTCAACACTAACGCGAGGCTGGCCACTCTTGTTAAGAACCTTGAAGGGGAAGTGCTTGATGTCGCTCTGGACAGACTTGTCGTTGAACTTTTGACCAATGAGACGTTTCTACTCTCCAATTAGTATAATGTGTTTCGAATAGCGGGGTATGGGGAATGCGTACGATATCGAAAATGGTTCGATGGGGGTTGGAGGCAAACTGGTTCTTAGCGGCGTCTCCGACGAGGCGCTCCTCATCTGTGAAGGCGACCCAAGAAGGAGTGATACGGTTACCTGTAGAGGGAATTGGTTAGTTGGGGGCGTCTACGAGCAACTGGTGGTGGTGGGGCTTACCCTGGTCGTTGGCGATGATTTCAACTTGACCGTTCTTCATGACACCAACGCAAGAGTACGTGGTTCCCAGATCGATACCAATGACGGGGCCGGAGACGGCGTTGCCGTCATCCTTTGCGGAATCATTGTCCTTGGCGTGTGCTGTCTTAGCCAGCATCAGACCGCCGACGAGGACGAGGAGAAGGTAGAAGGCAATGGACCATGTCGAGCGCCTGCTCGCATTCCGTGAGCTGCGCGCCATTGTGGATGTATGTGGAGTAAGGTCTCTCGGAGACTAAGTATGTGGCCTTGAGTGCCAGAAGCAAGTGCGGGCGTAACTCTCTTCGAGTTCGCGATGTGGTGGAGTAGACAAAGCTCTCCGGGTATCGTAAAGAAAGGAAACCAAAGGCAAGGTGGAATTGATCCTAAGGTGAGTGGAGGGAGAAGGAGAAGAGCGGTGGAGGGCTGCTGTTATATGCACGCCCAGTCGTGGAAGTATTTAGAAAGAACACCTTGCGATCTCGAAATACTAGCTCCAAAAGTGGACTAGCGCATACACTGGACCATGGCGCTTTTGCCCCAGTCGCCCGCTACAGCCTCAATTTCATCCGTGTTTAATGCAATCTGTTACATGACACGTGTAATTTAGCGACAAAGGCTTTCTGTGTAGCCTTGTTGGAATTGTAATATCGCAGTCTATGTGTGGTTGTGCGCCCACGAGCAACTTGAAGCGCATTGGAATGGGCAACTAACTGCTGCAGTGGCCCTACCGCCGGTCGTTATCTAGTGGCCGATACCCCTCCATCTAAGCGAATGCACTCCAGTCCTTTGGCCATTCTCGACATACTTTTTCCTCTGATGAAGCGGTGGACCAGATTGCGGATGCCTAATATCGACTCATGCATTACAAACATGTCGAATTTCCGGCTTGTTCATCGGTGATTACCCAGGCTTTCTGTGGCGGCCAGCTCCAGGTGTCCTTTTACTCTAAATGTGGGGGTGTTTCCAAAACAGCTAAGCCGAAATTGACACTGGACCATCTGCCAATAAACAGTCACCACATTGAAGGCTCCATGCTCTTCTCTACCTAATTGCAACGTTTCCCTAATGTTAACGCCCAATTGCCACCTATGCGCATTGTTTAGTCATTTTGACTGCTGCTGCCTATAGCAAGGCGCACGCCATTCCTTACGGACGCTTTGGCACCCGGCCATGATATCGTACCATTGATAAATTCCTTTTTTGATTGCTTCAACGTGTTAACATGCGCCATGCAATTCAAGTTGTCGCGCACCACTACCGTTTCCAAGATTGTGCACTAAAGAAGTTTGTGAATATGGTATACTTGTCAACTACTATGGCTTGGCCACCCACAAATGGAGACCACCATTCTGGAAGTATCTCGACTAGTCCACGGACTTCACAGCCTCAAATTCACGATACAATAGCCTCTTTCGTGTTACATGTCCACGCGATGCTGGTAGAGAACATCAACCTTATTTCGCTGTACGGCGCAATCTTGTCACGCTGAAGCGCCGAATGCGGCATCTTCCCTGCTTATGTCATTAACTCTATTTCAATTACAATGTATCACTGCTGTCACAGCATGTTGTTTGCTAACTATCACATGCTGGATCTACGCGTCTACAGTGCGTACTACTACCAGATTCCCCACGAGCGACGACCAGTAACACAGTAAGCGGTCGAATCCTACGCCCTGATTGGACCATACCCTGTCACTACGTCATAGACTCACGCGTCGTTGCCAAACCCGGCTCTGACACTTCTGACACTCAACTTACTTGAAATCAAGTGCGACAGCACTCCTTTCTGTATATAGCATAGCCCAAAAGATGTATTCCATTATCTGCCTTGGGATACATAAATGCTGTCTTGGCTCGCTTCCGTAACATTCCTTTTTAAGCATTCTGCTAACGTGTCATTGGATATATAGACTAAAAGCACCTTGGCAACATGTCTGACAAAGTTGTGGACCCTGCGGCAAGAGACAAATATCTCCTTCAAGGTACACCCATACAAAAAACAACTCATCGCCTCAAGGTGCCTAACAGTACTCAGTAACTGCGGGCCCATCTTACAACCCTTCGGACCATGAACAAGTAGCAATAAACGGTGCAGATCCAACATACATCGAAAGCGACCTCCTATCCGCTTGGATACGCGTTCGTATAAAAGACTATCATGGCTTACCTCACGGTTCGCCAGCTTCATCGTCATACTTCGACCACCCACAGCATACCTCGGATCGTTATTCCATCGCCTACTCTTTCATTCCCAAACAAGACATGCCTGGCTCCGACTTGGTCATGGGATTTGACTACGACCATTCAATCAGACATCAATTGCCTCCAGGTTTCAAGTACGCGATGAAAATTGCAACTAGCTTGCTCGACCCAGGCCTGTATTCTGATCCCTACTCTGACCAACCGTACCTGTACGGTCCAGCGCTATCAAGTTTCTTTGCTTTCCAGATCGGCGAAAAGACGAGCGTCATGTCTCCGTCTGACCAACTCTCCCAGCTCGAGCAAGACTCAGCCAATATCATTGAAGAGGGTGCTTATGGAAGTGGTGCTGAGATACGAAAGACACTAAACATGCCTCCTAAATGGAAGAAGAGGCGGAAGTTCTTTCTCGATACAAAGGCGCTCGCAGAATTCACGTTCGAGAAGGACAGAATGTACCACGCAGACTTTTTCAATCCACACTTGGATTTTGCAAATTTCGCCTTGAGGTTACCAGGCTTCTCCATTAGTGTCGCACGGTACGTGGATGAGAAGACGCATCACCTGAGATATGTTTTGAGAAACTGTAAGACGGAAGAAACGTTGCTAGTTGTGATTTTCAGACTATTGTATGGAAAGGAGTTGGAGGCTACATTGGAGCAGGAGAAGAATAATGGGAATGTGGCAGCTGCGCCTGAGACGGTGACCAGTCAGTCAGGAGAAAACAGTATAAATCATGATGGGCATAACAAGGCCTCCCCTGTCGAGGAAACTGAAGGAACAACTTCGCAGTTCCCACCAGCAACGACGGAACCCAACGTGGCCAAACCAGAGCGACCGGAGCTTGTGACTACGGGATCTTCAACAGCGGATTCTGAGCATGACGACAGAAATGGCCAAGGCTATATTGGCCAAGCATCCACTGCGATATCAAGCTTAACGAACTCAGTGGTCGCAGTATATGCGGCATTGGGTTTTAAATACTCTTCTTCTTCAACCTCTGATTCTGAGGCATCGAACAGGAGTCGTTCCCCACAGCCGTCAGATCAATCCATGGAAGCAAGGATCGACGATATGGACAATGAGACGGTGGAGAAGTTCCTGCGGGATCAGACTAGCAATGTTCGAAATGCTCCAAGGGCTAGTCATGACCAGGATGGGTAGACTGGGTATTCTTTGTTCCCTGCGATAGACAGAATTCACGTTCGGCGTTTTTTATCAGACTATTGGCATGGGATTCTCTTCGTCTTGGATGCGCTCAGCGCATTTATACATTGCCAATGCGACCAAAAATGACAAATTTAAGCAATGCGGGGACGGCAAGCCCGCCCCATGAAAACAACGGGGATGCGATCCGTTTGAACTTTCTTACACTATGCAGTATTAGGATCATTGTTCAACACCTGTCAGTCTCAACGTTGCGCCTCAACAACTATGTTTCCTTTGCGCCAGAAGAACAATACTTGCACAATACCAATGCCTCCAATTGTTGAACTGAACCCTGTTTTTCATAATACATGGACACAGAATTATGAGCAGACCCGCGGAGGGATTATTGTAGCAAAAAAAGTCGACTCCGCTTATGATAGGAAGTCAGCCTTTGACCCCTGCCTGATGCCAGCCTAACAACGCACGCACCATCAGCCCCACATCCATCTCGAAGGTCATGAAACCCGAAAGAAGACTCCTTGACACGCGCTTTGCACCGAGCATCCGTCCGAGGGCAACAATACACGCCCTCATGACGCATTTGGCGGATCGCAATTACGTCCACCAAGGCTGGGCTTCTTAGACAAAAGGCTAACACTTTGCATGCGGGAAGGGCGAGCACCGGGGCTAAAACAGTCGGTGACCTCGTCAGCCTAATCGATCTGCGTTTCGGATACTCGAGCTTCCATGGCACTAACACGACTTTGTCGCGAAAGACTGCCCCAAGCACCCTCGCGGACACGCCTGTGATTTGCGGTAGGGTACCGACTCCATCGGCGTCAGTGTTCCCGTAGGCTTGCGGTTGTCAACGTTTCCAGTCCAGCGCATCTTGAGGCACTTTTAGTGGCGCGGATTCATGCGTTGCCGAACGATGACAATCCTTCTTTAGGGCTCTGACTATCACGTTTTTTCTCTTTCCCTCCGGTAGTAGTATACGTGAATGACCTTTTTTTCCCCGGATACGAATCAGCCCATCTTTTCCTTTCTCATATGGTCAACGCTATAATCGGTCCTTTCACAAACTTTCGGTCACGCAACGATGATAAATACCTGTTTGGATCTCGCACTTTTGTGCCACCCTGTACTTGCAGTCCTCACAATCCAACGGTCCAAGATGCAGACGCAGCAATCGTGGTGGCAGTACTTTCTGCTCAGTTTTCTGTCTTTACTCGCTATTCGCTATGCAAGTAGCGCAAGCACACCACTAAACACTACCCTCGATTCAGTAGCCGCAATTACATGCCAATCAGAAGACTCGCCAAACCCAATTGCAACGACATATCCAAACAACGCCACTGGAGTCCTCAACGGCACAGTTTCAATCGTACCTGTCCCACTGGATCTCGCACGCCAACTGATTCCCTCACAATACCGCATCTTGGAACATGCATACCGCCACCTCCTCCCCACATTCCCAAAAGACATGTACCCCGCCGTCGTCCAAGCTGTGCACGACCACGACATCCAATTCGGAGGCTTCAAAATCCCAGACTTTTCTGTAAGCTTAATTACTATACTATTGCTCACCTGACTGTCACCTCTAACCTCCCCAACCAGCGCGCAGGAATTGAATTCCCATTCCTAGACCTCCTAGGCGACAACTCCACATCCTTCAAATGGGTCCCCTCGCTCTTAGTGTCTGCCGACAACGCCGCCGCCATCCAAGGAGCACAGGCTTACGGCACCACTACCTACCCTTCCACTTTTGACCCCACATGCAACTCCTACCGTGCCGTGCCCGACGCCGCCAATCCCGGCACCACGGCCTACAGCGGCCGCAGCGTCGAGTCCGGGGCCGCGTGTGCAGACACGCAATTCCACAGCACCACCGAGGCACCGTACCCGCTAGACTTCTTCGTCAACGTCACGAACCAAATCATTTTCGCGAATGGCAAATCCTGCGATAATATGATTCGTCTGTTCGACACGAGTTTGAGTACCGCGCCGAATCGGATCGAAAATGTCAAAGGGTCTGTTCGTGCGAAGATGGAGCCCTTCAAGACGGAGCAGGTGTGGGATGGCGTTTATGGCATCAGATTTGCGTCGGCCTTCATTGAGAATAATTATCTCCCATGTGAGAACTTTCGGGGCTACGGGGCGTAGGGTTTATGCCGGGAAATCTGGAAAGGCAAAGGATTGGGTTGGATTCGTCAGTCCCCTTACGACATGGTTGTCGTTATGATATGAAGGAGTGCTGGGAACAGGTGTTACTTCTTTTTTTTTCAAATGGTGAAGGGAAAGTAGTAAAAGGGATACCCAATTCGCAGCTATTTTAGAGCATTGTAGATACATAAGCATACAATACCATCACATATTTGTTCATCATTTCGAGATATTAAAAAGAGAGACACAAATCTTTACATATTCTTTCTACAATATCTATCCGCAGATTGTTTATTTCACACCTAGCAGACCCTTTAGTCTGAGTATCTTGCCCTGAATGATGCCTTTTATGCCACCCACCCCTGTGGCTGGCACCTCATCAGCGCCCACAAAGCGCCTGACGAGCAGATTGAAAATGTTTCCAAAGCCCAATGCCATGACTGTGCTGGTGAGGATGATGACGTTGTACGGCATACTGAAATCGGGTGTTGGCAGAGGAAGAAGCAACGAGGTTGTGCGGACGTAGATGCCCTTATTGTCGCCGGACGATGGCGACAGAACGCGGATGACGGCAGGGGCGACGTCGAAACCTCGGTTCGCATCTGGCGGGTACTCTGTGTACCGTAAGATGGCCTTTTCAAAGTCGTATGTCAAGGTGAGCGTAGAGTCAGGTGGGATGACCATACGTAGCTCGAGGTGAGTGCCTCGTTTGCGGTCGACTGCCGGTCGGTAGTATGTCTCTTTGATGGGAGTTTGATCCGTGGTGTCGACATGAGCGCGTAGTGTGTGCAGATACGGCTTCATGAACCAGGGCAGAGACTCGAGGTAAACGACCTCGACTGCTTGTTGTTTGGATGGGTTGCGGATGACTGCCTGGATACTACCTCGTTCCTGACCGTGGCCGTTGATGGATCTTGCAGCAAAAACGAGAGGGTCTGGGCGAACCAAGCCTGTCTTCATCTTCTGCTCAGGGAGGGCAAGGTCGAAATTCTGGCCTGTTGGAAGCTTGAAGCAGCGGAGAGTATCTGATGCCAATTTTCTCTCTGTAAACTGGCCCTCTGTCTTTACTTCCATGATACGTTCCGGTGGCATGTTGATACAAACATTGTGGGCCTCGTCTATGCTCTCGTCTATCAACGGGCAAGCTCCCCGGAGCGGTCTTCCGAAAACTTCCTCGAGGGTCCAGGGAAGCTCAGTGCCTTTGTTAAGGGGATAGCAAGTATCATGCGCATTGTAGGGCTTGGACGTGTCGCATTCCATTTGCTCAATAGGAAGAGGCCGCGGGATCGGATTATCTCTCGGGCGCTTCGCTCTCGCAATGTCCAGGACCATGTCCACACTCTGCTCCATCTCTATAGAGCAAGTGGAGCTGCCCTCGCTACACGTGGGGCGGACATCTACAGCCATGGTCTGGAATGCAGCATCAAACAGCTTGTGCCCATCAAGAAGGCTCGACACACCGGCCTTTCCCTTGCAGGGCAGCAGTTTCAAAAAGGGGGTCAAGTTCTCAGTGCAGACGACTTCGTGAGGCAGGGTGCCATGGAGCAGGTGAAGGTTGGATGAATTGCCATGCTGACCTTCTGGTTCAAAGGACATGACGGGGCGTATGGTTTTGGTGGCATCGATGAAGTTTATCGAGGCGCAGAAGAGGCCAGACAAGGCATTGGTGAGTTTCAGCCATCGGGCAAATGCTCTGGAGACACGGTTAGCATTTGGTGAGTGCTACGTATACACGGGACATACTCCTCCTCAGTCGCGGCCTCGACCCACGCCCACAGCTCGACGCCCGTGCCTCCTTCTCGCGCCCCGTTCCATGGCCGCTGTCCCCAATTGTCGGCATCCCATCTTCCAACGCTGAATCTCAGGTGCAATTCCTTGGCATGCGCATGTTGCAGAATCTGACCAAAAGAGCGCGGGAAGTAGCGAAAGTTTTGTGCTTCAAAGGCAGCCGCGCTTTCGTTGCTGCGGAAGTTGAAAGAGGCCAGAAGGGTGTTCTGCGGAAGGGGCCGAAGGAGGAGACGCTCACTGTAGTCGGAGCCTGCCGATACAAGTGCAATCAAGGCATTGAGCAACAGGAGGGTGAAAGACGAGAGCATGGCAGCATGGTAGCGCTCTCTACGCGGACAGGATGGTGAGGGTGGTGAGGGTGGTGGTGATGAAGGGCGCCCCACATGTGATTGGTCAGGCGCAGTCCATGTAGACCAACCGTACTTGGCATTGCCGCGGTCGCAGCGTCGCGATTTCTTTTGACCGTCACCTCACCTCAAGCTCTCCTCCACATCACGATAATAGCGACTAATACTAGATAGATTACATTATGGCTGCAGCAGAGACGCGTAGGCTGCTCGGTATGCAAACCCAATCGACCCTGAGAAAATATCAACCCTGACACACAATGTAGAGCAGCTCATGGGCGAACAGCTCATGAACGGAACCGACCAGCGCGCGCCCCAGCTCAGCATCACCGACTCAAAGGTCTGCCGCTCGTATCTAGTCGGCAACTGCCCGCACGATCTCTTCACCAACACCAAGAACGAACTGGGGCCTTGTCCCAAAGTTCACAATGAGGCACTCAAGACTGAGTACCAGGAGGCCGACGCAGACCAGAAGCGCAGGTGGGGCTTCGAGTTTGACTACATGCGCGACATGCAGCATCACATTGACGCCTGTAATCGCAAGATAGATTCGGCCCAGCGCCGCCTAGAAAAGACGCCTGAAGAGATCCGGCAGACCAACGCTCTTGTCAGTAGCCTAGCCTGACCCATCGAGGAGTTTTGAGGGTATACGCTAACAACCTGCGCAGCTCAAAGCAATCAACGAACTTACAAAGTCCATCGAAGCCGGCATGCTGGAAATCAAGATAATGGGCGAGGAAGGCATGGTTAACATGGCTGTCCAAGAGTTCACAAAAGTCCGCTACAAGAAGGCTGAGAAGGAGGAGCGCGAACGCGAACTACGGGCCCTTTCCGACACGGGCGGTCCTTCCGGGCATCAGAAACTCCAAGTGTGCGATGTATGCGGTGCGTACCTCAGCCGTCTGGATAACGATCGTCGGTTAGCAGACCATTTCTACGGAAAGATGCATCTCGGCTACGCCCAGATGCGCAAGTCGTACGAGGCGCTGTCCAAGGAACTCAAGGACCGTGCGCCGCCTCGCAACTCGTATGCTCCCTCAGGCGGGGACATGGATCGAGGCAGTGGAGGCGGATGGGGCGGAGGTGGTGGCGGTGGTTACGGCGGAGGCGGCGGAGGCGGCGGCTACCGTGGCGGACGAGGAGGTCGTCGCGGCGGCAGAAGAGGAGGCTGGTAAAAGGAAAAACGTTGTCTCCCCTTGTGTCTTCGGCGTTAAGGTGTGTCGACTTGAGATTCCCAAAAAACTGGTGCAGCTTACCACAGTATTTTTTATTGGTTCTTGTTTTTTCTTGGGGCAGAGATACGAAAAGAGAAGGGAAACGAAACACCAAAAACTACCGCGACTTGGGGGGTAGTTTAGGGCTGTACAACAGGTTTAGCGACGTTTTACTGATGGTCCTCCCTCCCAGTGGAGCCCTTACTTGAGCTTGTCAATCTTCTCGAATTACTTGTACGCTTCTTCTTTCTCTCTCTCTCTCTCTCTCTCTCTCT